>NC_080550.1:3257500-3342500 GCF_028640845.1 Ahaetulla prasina
AACTTATTTACTCAGAGCTTTGTTTCCAGAAAGTTTGGTTCTTCAGTTAGGTATGTGCCAGATTGTGTGGTGTGTGTGTGTGTGTTTTTTTTCTTTTACCATTGTGCTTAAAAATAATTTCCCTATGCCCAATGGAACTTTGTCACAAAGAGCTGTTGCAGTCTCCAGTTGCAATTGTGTGTACATTTCCCTAGGAGTAAGAAGTGCTGCACACAATGGGGCTTCTACGCATGCATGTGTGTGGGTGGAAGGTCGGAGGGGATTTGGGGTGAGTAATGAATGTGTGTGTTTGCAGCCCCTGAAAATCGACGCATGCTGACGTCACTAAAGGTCAAAGAGAAGCTGAAATATTTTGCATTAAACAGCCATCGAGGGGAAACATAATCTTCTATTTTAGTTTTACATGGAATACGAAGGAATATAATTTGCCTTAAAGGAACAGCTTGGTTTTACATCATATGATCTCTCTCTCTCTCTCTCTCTCTCTCTCTCTCTCTCTCTCTCTCTCTCTCTCTCTTTCTTTCTCTTTTTCTTTCTTTCTTTCGAAAACGTTGCTGTAAAGACCAGTAAATTAAGGGAGAATGCAAAATGTCTCCTTTTCTGATTGTACTGTTTTGTACCGTCATTGTTCTTTTTTTTTTTTTATGATGATGATGATTTCTGCCTTTGTACCCTGAATGTGTAAGAAGATTGCTGGTGAGACTTGTAAAACAATTATATAGCAGACCTGGGTTGCATTCTTGTGAAATGTTAATGCTATTTGCTTCGACTGAGAATGAATGGGAATTGTCTGATCTCCTCTATTCTTTCATTGGCAGTTAACGAGCATTGGATTGTCAAATCATGGACTGGGCCCACCTTACATTTCTTTTGGTTCCCAGGGTGGGGGAGGGGGCAAGAGATGGGTCCAGTCTGAAGAACATCAAGTCTAAAGAATAGACAACTTACGGGAAATCTCAACCATTTTCAGGAACATAGAAGGAAGCTACAAGGAAAATGACCAATAAATATTTTACAGGTCAACAGAAAGTAGGGCCAGATATGACCAAGATGCATTCAGCTACTTAAGATGTTCATTTAAATGTTAGAAAAACTTCCCGAAAAGCTTCCATCATAGTCTACTACAGAAGTTGTGGGTTTCTGAAAACTTTTAAGAAGCTGGACAGCGACTTCTTGATGATGGTCTGATTAATAGACTAGCAGAGTTGGAAGCGACCTTGAAGGTCTTCGAATCCAACCACCTGCTCAAGGAGGAGACCCTATACCAGGGATGGCTTACCTTTTTGTCACTGTGTGCCGAAAGCACGCACAACAGCATGCAACAGTGCGCCTGTGTGCCCACACCCATAATGCAATGCACGTCCTGCCCCTTGCACTCCCCCCCATGTACGCAAGCAAGCAAGCATGCCATAGGTTCACCATCATGGCCCTATACCATTTCAGACAAGTGGCTATCCAGTCTCTCTTCTTGAAAAGCTCCAGTGCTGGAGCATCCACAACTTCTGGAGGCAACCCTTCCATTGACGAATTGTTCCCACCGTCGGGACGTTTCTCCTTAGTTCTAGGTTGCTTCTCGTCTTGATTAGTTAATCTTCCTGCAGATTGGAGAGAATTGTATGAGATGTTCCTTACGGTCTTCTTCCATCTCCACAGTTACATGATCTTAGATTGCATTGGGTTTTGTTTTGTTTTTTCCCCTAGATGCAATGACCTTTCGAAATGAGGCAAGAGGATGCCAAGAGATTCAACGGCTGAATCTCTTCTCTACTGCACAGTACATTGTGTAGTGGGTGGGTGGGTGGGAGGGGGGGCATACTGGAGAAACAGGTAGAAACCTTGCATGCATGTCTGTCCAGAGCCCGGCTCCTATGTTCTCCCTAACCCTTTTTTTTTTTTTGCCTCAGGACAATGAGAAATAGTCTACCAACTACTTTCCATTTAAGAGTAACAGAGTTGGAAGGGATCTTGGAGGTCATCTAGTTCAACCCACTGCTCACGCAGGAGGCCTGTACTAGGGATTCGAACCGCTGAACTGCCAACCTTTCTGATTGACAAGCACAGTGTCTTAGCCACCGAGCCACCTAGTCAGACGCAAATAACTCATGATGCATCCAGGGACGAGGAGCTGTAGGACCATCAGACTCCTGGAGGGTCTGCTAAGAAAGGGAAGGTATTTTGACCCATGTCTCTGATGACGGGGCGGTGGGGTGGCTCAGCGGTTAAGAGGCTGGGCTTGTTGGCTGGAAAGCGGGCAGCCTGGGTTCGAAACCAGAGCGCTTAGGCGATGGGGTGAGCTCCCGTCCTCATCCCAGCTCCTGCCCACCTAGCAGTTTGAAAGGATGCAAATGCAAGTAGATAAATAGGTACCATTTGGATGAGAATATAACAGGTTCTGTGAATCCTGCTGGCCACATGACTGCAGAAGTGTCTTCAGGCAGCGCTGGTTCAGTGGCCTTGAAACGGACATGAGCACTGCCCCTTAAAGTCGGCAATGGCTAGTGGAGTAAAAATACACAGGGTGTCGTGTCCCACTCCTCCGCTGACGGCTGGGTCCGGGAAATCCGAATCAGGCGTGCCTCTGCAGCTCTGCCCAAAGTCCTAGCAAAGTCCTCAGAGCAGGCAGGAGACCAGTAAGTGACTTCAGCAAGATAAGTTTGACTTTTTGCCTGACTCAGAGACTGCCAGAAAGTAGCTCCTTTATATAGGCCATGGGGTGTGGCACCATGACTCAGCACTCATTAAGGCCTGCCCCTCCCTTCCCTCTGTAGCCTCCGCCTCTCCAATCTTCTGATGCGAGGGTCACACCAATCAGCTGTTCTTGGGAGTAAACCCTCCTCAGGCTCACCTGCTGTGGAGGAGGGGGAGGGGTCTAGCTGCTCCGTTTGCCTGGGCATGGAGTCAGGGCTGGGGCAGGGAGATTCTCCTTCTGCAGTTTGTGTGGGCATGGAGCCAGGACTGGGACCGGGAGGCATACATTCCTCAGTGTGCGGGAGCAGGTAAGAAGGCCCCGGCTGCTCTGAGGGCGGGCAAGACACAACACAGGGACTCTTCTGTGGAGATTCTCAGTCATCCAGGTTGTGGTTGTTGCAAAGGTGCTTTATCCAAGGGGCAACTGGACTTTCTTGATTTTTCTTTGAAAACATTTTGCTTCTCATCCAAGAAACTTCTTCAGTGTGTGTGTGTGATACATATTATTACCTACTGATAAAAGAGTCTGTGGAGATTCTCAGTCATCCAGGTTGTGGTTGTCGCAAAGGTGCTTTTTCAAGAGGCAACTGGACTTTCTTGATTTTCTTTGAAAACATTTCGCTTCTCATCCAAGAAGCTTCTTCAGTGTGTGTGTGATACATATTATTACCTACTGATAAAAGAGTCTGTGGAGATTCTCAGTCATCCAGGTTGTGGTTGTTGCAAAGGTGCTTTTTCAAGAGGCAACTGGACTTTCTTGATTTTCTTTGAAAACATTTCGCTTCTCATCCAAGAAGCTTCTTCAGTGTGTGTGTGTGATACATATTATTACCTACTGATAAAAGAGTCTGTGGAGATTCTCAATCATCCAGGTCACGGTTGTCCCAAAGGTACTTTTTCAAGAGGCAACTGGACTTTCTTGGTTGTTCATTGAAGACGGTTTTGCTGAAGAAACTGCTTGGATGAGAATATAACAGGTTCTGTGAATCCTGCTGGCCACATGACTGCAGAAGTGTCTTCAGGCAGCGCTGGTTCAGTGGCCTTGAAACGGACATGAGCACTGCCCCTTAAAGTCGGCAATGGCTAGTGGGTAAAATACACAGGGTGTCGTGTCCCACTCCTCCGCTGACGGCTGGGTCCGGGAAATCCGAATCAGGCGTGCCTCTGCAGCTCTGCCCAAAGTCCTAGCAAAGTCCTCAGAGCAGGCAGGAGACCAGTAAGTGACTTCAGCAAGATAAGTTTGACTTTTTGCCTGACTCAGAGACTGCCAGAAAGTAGCTCCTTTATATAGGCCATGGGGTGTGGCACCATGACTCAGCACTCATTACGGCCTGCCCCTCCTTCCTCTGTAGCCTCCGCCTCTCCAATCTTCTGATGCGAGGGTCACACCAATCAGCTGTTCTTGGGAGTAAACCCTCCTCAGGCTCACCTGCTGTGGAGGAGGGGGAGGGGTCTAGCTGCTCCGTTTGCCTGGGCATGGAGTCAGGGCTGGGGCAGGGAGATTCTCCTTCTGCAGTTTGTGTGGGCATGGAGCCAGGACTGGGACCGGGAGGCATACATTCCTCAGTGTGCGGGAGCAGGTAAGAAGGCCCCGGCTGCTCTGAGGGCGGGCAAGACACAACACAGGGACTCTTCTGTGGAGATTCTCAGTCATCCAGGTTGTGGTTGTTGCAAAGGTGCTTTTTTCAAGAGGCAACTGGACTTTCTTGATTTTTCTTTGAAAACATTTCGCTTCTCATCCAAGAAGCTTCTTCAGTGTGTGTGTGTGTGTGTGTGTGTGTGATACATATTATTACCTACTGATAAAAGAGTCTGTGGAGATTCTCAATCATCCAGGTCACGGTTGTCCCAAAGGTACTTTTTTCAAGAGGCAACTGGACTTTCTTGGTTGTTCATTGAAGACGGTTTTGCTGAAGAAACTGCTTGGATGAGAAGCGAAACAGTCTTCAAAGAAAAACCAGGAAGTCCAGCTGCGCTCTTGCACAGGGGGCTTTGGGATACACAGGGACTCCTTCACCTTCGATGATTATCATGGGGATGAGAAGGAGTGGTGGGGCCGTCCCCTTCCCCATCTCTGCGGGGCCCACAGCCCGTCCTGTGATTTTTACGGCTTTCAGCTCAAAATGCTTTCTAACCGAGCACAAAATTGTGCTCATTGACCTACATATATTTCCCCCACGCTCCCGATCTGAAAAGCACATTAGTGTGTTGTTATAGTGACAAAAGCAGCTGGCAGTTCCTGGAACCCTATGGAGGTGTCCTTAATCTTGCCTCCGGTGAGGATTTTTCTTGGGTTGTTCTCAGACGATTAACTGAGGCTTAGGCGTATATCTGGGTGACTTTGAGCCAGGTGGGCGACGCATGGCTCGCCCACTTAATCCAAGTCAACGGAGAATGGGTCCAGAGATGGCAGCGCCTCCCGGGGGAAAAAAACGATGAAAGCAATTCCCGGCATGAACAAATCCTTAGTACAGGTAGTCCTCGACTTATATAACAGTTTATTTGCTCACCGTTCAAAGTTACAACAGTTCTGAGAAAAGGGACTTGCGTTACGACCAGGGGTGAACTCCGGCAAGTTCTGACAGGTTCTGGAGAACCGGTAGCGGAAATTTTGAGCAATTCAGAGAACCGGTAAATACCACCTCTGGCTGACCCCAGAGTGGGGTGGGAATGGAGGTTTTGCAGTATCCTTCCCCTGACACTCCCACCAAGCCATGCTCGCCAAGCCATGCCCACAGAACCGGTAATAAAAAATAATTGGATTTCACCACTGGGTACGACCGTTTTTCGCACCTGTGACCGTTGTAGTGTCCCCATAAAGTCAGAAATTTGGCCACTGACTCATGACGGCTGCAGCATCGCCATGGCCACGTGATCCAAATTCAGACGCTTGGCAAGTGGTTCGTATTAAAGACGGTAGCAGCATCCCGGGATCACGTAATTCCCTTTTGCGACCTGAGCAGCCAAGTCCAGGGCAGGGGTGAAATCTACTTACCTTCCTTACCAGCTCGGCAATGCAGGCACCCCGCCCACATGTCACATGTGTGTGCAGACCTTCTGCACATGCGCCAAACCTGCGCATGTGCAGAAGGTAAAAAACACATTACTTCTGTGGTTAAAATCAGGAAGTAATGACACCTGGGTAGGTGGGCGGAGCTTCACTCCGCCATCACTACCGGATCGGGCAATCCGGTCTGAACCGGGAGCATTTTACCCCTGCATTTTTGATGATGTCTGGGCGGGTGGGTGGAGCCTCCCACTGCTGCCACTACTGGTTCTCCCGAACTGGGGCGAACCGGGAGCACCCCACCACTGATTTACAGGTGAACACTGCTGCTTCCCCAGGTTTTCCATTTTAAAAAGCCTGAAATATTTTCCTTTTTAAAAAGCCGTTTAAAGAGAGCTCGAAAGGTCCACAGTAGAAAGGGGTGGGCTGCCCACGCCTTTCTGTGGCCTCTGCCTTTCTGATGAATCTGCAAAACCACGTGCAACCCTGTGAAAAAAGAAAACACCGAAATTTCTTCTCCCGGGACCGTCTGACGCTTCGGGGGACAATCACCTTCTGATTCAGCTCAACCCTAAAGCTTTTTCAGGCTTCCTACCCATATATGGTCAACACATTCACGGAAGGAATGTCAGCGAATCAGGTGAGCTGTCACTCAAAGGGAACCTCGCTGAGCAGGAAACAAAACCACAGGAAGAATGACTGTGCAGAACGAGAACTCGGCCAGTAGGAGCGAAGCAGCAACCACGGTTGCCTTTTATGGTTAAAAAGGGGAGAAAAAAATAGCAATAATAAACGAGCCTTTGCTGCAATCCGAATCTACCCTTCAGTCAAATTTAGCCAGCGGTGGTCAAATGACTTAATAAGCCCGAGGTAGAAGCATCATTTATGCATTTATTTGTCTCAGGTGTGCAATGCTTTTTTTTTTTCCCTTATAAGGAAAGGTGTTTTTTTGTCCTCCATAAATAATGTTCATGTCCTTGATTTATGACCATAATGGAGTCTGTCCATTCGGGTCGTAGCAATAGCATTTAGACTTATATACTGCTTCATAGTGCTTTACAGGCCTCTCTAAACTGTTTACAGAGTCGGCCTCTTGCCCCCATCAATCTGGATCCTCATTTGGCCCACCTCGGAAGGATGGAAGGCTGAGTCAACCTTGAGCCTGGTGAGATTTGAACTGCCAAATTGCAGGCAGCCGGCAGAAGTCTCCTGCGGTACTGCCCTCTAACTACTGCGCCACCTCGGCTCATAAGTCACGACAATGGTAAGGCGAATTACCCACGTGACCGGGCTGATTTTGCAACAGTTTTTGTTTGAAGTTACGACGGACCCCCGAAAAAGGGACTCCCAAGCCAGATTTGAAGTTGTAAAATTCGCACATATCCCCCACAATTTGGGTGCACAGAAACAGCTCGCGTGTACTGCTGTTTGTGGAATCCCACGGTTAAGGGATTGCAATTTCCCCCCCAAAAAATTAGTGTTTATTTCTGGTTTTTGGCAAAAAAATCACACCATGATGAATAGTAGGTTTGCTGAACAACCGCAGTGTTCAGTTTATGACTGTGGTGTCGCTCAATGACTGCTGCAAAAAAAGCTTGTAAAATCGGCCACAGTTACACGATGGTCTGTTTTTATGACTGTCATAACCAATGACCGAAATTGCAGGCTGAATTACAGTCATAAATTGAAGACTGCCTAATTCCATCTCTGCACGCTGTATCTACAGTATAGAAGTGGCAGCACCTTAATGAGTTATAGATTATGGGGCATTCTAGAAGTATTCATAAGTAGCTTCTGGGATCTGTCCACCTGGATATCGCAGGATCCAATCGGAGTGAAAAAAGTAAGGTTCTACATTTAGGCCAAAAAACCCAAAATGCACAGGTACCGTATATGTGGTACCTTGCTCAATAGTAGTACCTGTAAGAGGGATCTTGGAGTCCTAGTGGATAACCATTTAGATATGAGCCAGCAGTGTGCAGCAGCTGCTAAAAAAGCCAACACAGTTCTGGGCTGCATAAACAGAGGGATAGAATCAAGATCACGTAAAGTGTTAGTGCCACTTTATAATGCTTTGGTAAGGCCACTGTTATGTATTCATGTTTGTACCTTTAAATATTTGAGCGGGAAATCAGCACGTTGCTGATTGGTCGAAGCCTCCAGCAGAACTGTATAAAAGGAGAGGTTTTTCCCCCAGCCTGTTGCTGGGTTCACCCTATATTAAAGAGCTGTTGTCACTACCCTGGTCTCCAGCCTCGTTACTTCCCGAACTTAACATTGGCGGCGGTGGGATCTCGAGGCTAAGGAGAACCAGAACCGAGCTGAAGCACGCACGATAGAACCGAACCCAGCAAACCCAGGGCAGAAAAACGGAGATGGCCAGTTACACTCCGCCCGCACCGTTTGACCCGGCCAAAGAGAAATGGGGAACGTATATGACCCGTTTCGAAAGCTTTCTAGAAGCCAACGAACTGCATGGAGTTCCAGATAACCGAAAGAGGGCTTATTTCCTAAGCCACTGCGGTCCGGAGGTCATCGACATCGCGGAAGCCCTGGCAGAGCCAACGCGCCGTTGCAGTCGGTGTCTGGCCAACTTTACAGACTTTACTAAGAAACCACGCGCTGCGCCGTCCAAATTGCGGCGGTTTGAATTCGAGAGCGAAGGCAGATGGAGGCGAATCCATGGCGACTACATGGCCGCCCTAAGAAGGCGTCAAGGACTGCGGATACCGTGACCTGGGCGAGGTGCTCCTCGAGCAACTCATCCGAGGTCAAAGACATCCGATTGGCGGCGGCTGCTGGCAAAGCAACCTCACGCTAGCCAGCGCTCTGGGCGAAGCCAGAGCACATGAAATGTCATCCCAGCGGCAGACACTGCAGAAGCCGGTCCCACAAAGGCGGCGCGAAGGCAACTCCGGTGCACCAGGAGGAGGTTCAGACCGAATCCGGCGGTGAAGATGAGGAAGGGTCTGCCGCACAGAGAAACGCGACAAAGGGGACCGAGCGAATGCGGAAGCTGCGGGGGTCAACACCAGCGCCAACGCTGCAAGTTTAAAGGCGCGACATGTCGGTGTGTGGGAAGAAAGGGCACCTAGCTCAAGTTTGTCGAGCGGCCCAACCTTCCGCCGAAAATTCAAATCGGCCAATCAGGCGCGGAATCGGCAAGGCGGCCCGCGATTGGCTCAAACAAAAAGCGCGGATTCAACCAACACTGTGTCATAGGCGCGCCTCGACAAAGTGGAGAAGAAGATCTTCACCAAGCCAAAAATAGAGGGTGTGCGGTGCGGCTTGAAGTAGACACGGGATCAGCGATCACCATCATGTCCTGGGACACTTTGGCGAAGTCGCTGCCGTCCGTCATGACGCCACCTGCAAGCACAACGGCTACGAGTGCACGACTACCAGGGAATCGCATCCCTGTTCGAGGACCACCTCCGTCCGAGTCGATACGGTCCATAAAAGACCCTGCCCATCACGATCGTCGAAGGAACTCTGCCCAGTCTGTTGGGACTAGACTGGTTTCGTGCCCTGGGCATGGGGTGACTGGCATCTACAGAAGTGACTGTAACCTGAAAGACATCCTCTTTAACGAGTTTGAAGATGTCTTCAAGGACTGCCTGGGCAAGTACAAGGGGACCCCTATTTCCTTCAACTTAGACCCCAGGTAGCCCCATTAGGCTTAAGGCGAGAGAGGTCCCTTTTGCCCTAAAACCAAAAATCGATAAGGAGCTGGATAAGCTCATTAATCAGGGATTTTGGTGCCAGTCGATCACGCAAAGTGGGAGCGCCAATCGTCACCCCATAAAACCGGACGGGTCAATTAGAATTTGCGCTGACTACAAGGCGGCTTAACAAAGCCTTACAGAAAAGCGCTTACCGGTTCCCGTGGTGCAACACTTATTGCACTCTTTGGGGCAAGGGCAAGTCTTTGCAAAGTTAGACTTGGCCCAAGCCTACCAACAACTGCCAGTAGCGCCCGCTGGCGAAGCCCAAACGATTGTGACGCACAGGGGGCCTTCAAGTGCACCGATTGCAATTTGGGGTCAGTGTGGCACCAGGGCTGTTCAAAACCTGATGGAGCGACTACTGCAGGGCTCCCAGGGTAGTTCCCTACTTGATGATGTCCTAATTTCAGGGAAAACATGGAGGAATTGGGGAGGCGGTTAAGAAAGGTCTTGAGCATTTTCCGGACAGCGGATTAAAAGTCAAGACAAACAAATGCCAGATAGGGTCGAATCCGTCGATTTCTTGGGCTACGGATAGACAAGAAAATTCACCCTACTGAGAGCAAGGTTAAGGCAATTAGGAAGGCTCCAGCGCCCAAAAACAAAGCAGAGCTGCAGGCATTCCTGGGATTGGTTAATTTTACGCGGTCTTTTAAAGAACAAAGCAACCGTTCTTGGAACCGCTGCATAGGCTCTTAGGAAAAATACTGTTTGGTCTTGGGAAAGTCAGAAAATAGGGCTTTTGAAGCAGTAAAGAACCTGCTCTCAAGTGATAGCCTGCTCATCCAATATCACGACTCATTACCCTAGTGCTGGTTTGCGATGCCTCCCTTATGGGGTGGGGCTGTACTCAGCCATAGACTTCCAAAGCGGCACAGAAGCCCCTATAGCGTTCTACTCTAGATGTCCTCCCCAGAGAGGAACTACAGCCAATTAGACAAAGAAGCACTAGCCATTGTGTCAGGGGTCAAAAATTCCATGAGTATGTCTTTGGGCGGAATTTTGAAATCGTGACTGACCACAGACCGCTACTAGGATACTGGCTGGCGACCGCCCAGCTGTGGCACTTTCGCCACGCTTGACCCGATGGACTATATTCTTAGCCGCTTACTGCACAAGCTGCAGCATCGACCAGGAAAGAAGTGGGGCATGCAGGCGCGTTAAGCCGATGCCCACTACCAGGGGCGACCGAAGACCCCACTCCGGGGACGCCCATCCTACTTATTGACTCGTTGGACTCTGGCCCCGTCACATCTAAGGAAGTGGCTCGGGCATCATACCGGGACATTGTGTTAAGGACTGTACTCGGTTGCGTACAGAGAGGGTGGCCCGCTGCGCGCAGTTCAAAGAATTTGTTAAAAAAACGAGATGAGCTCTCGGCTCAAGGGGTGCCTGTTATGGGGTGATCGTGTAATAATTCCTGATAAGTTAAGGGAAAGGTATTGGACCTCCTCCACGAGGTCACCCAGGATCGTAAGGATGAAGGGTTAGCTAGAAGCTATGTATGGTGGCCACTCATGGGCAGAGATTGCTGAGAGGGTAGGAAATGCCAAGGTTGCCAAGAGTCCAGACCTCTACCCCCAAGGGCCCCAGTCAGAGAAGGGGAAAAGCCCCAAGGGCCCTGGTCAAGAATCCACATTGATTTTGCTGGCCCTTTCCACGGCCAAACATTCCTAGTGGTTGTGGATGCATTTTCCAAATGGTTGGAGATCATACTTATGAAGTCCACTACGGCCGAGCAATCGCAACCCTCGCCACCTATTCAACTCACGGGTTGCGGACACTCTGGTGTCCGACAATGAGCCCCAATTCACGGCAGCCCAGTTTGAAGAATACCTGGCAGAGGAAGGCATCCGACATGCCCTCTCTGCGCCTTTCCACCCTGCGTCGAATGGCCTTGCAGGCGTTCCGTCCGGGCGCTAAGGAGGCGTGTCCAGGCTCAAGCCAGGTGACTGGCAAACAAAAATAGACTTTTTCCTGGCCGTCAGCACAGAACCCCAAGCACGGCCACGGGAAAAGCCCAGCCGAATTGCTAATGGGCGGAAACTCCGGTGCCCACTTGACCGTTTGAACCCCATTACACCCGAGGGTTACAAGGGGAACTAGAAAAGACAAGGAAATGAGCATAGGCGACGGGTGTGGGCCCGAAACTATGGGGACGGCCCGAGTTGGTTCAGGACAAATAATAAAGATAACGGCCCAAAATCGTCGTGGTAGAGCTACAGACAACCGAGTGTGGGCGCCACATAGATCAGTTAAGAAGCGAATAACTGACCAAACCGAACCAAAGAAACAGATCATGACCAATACCAATTTGAATCACAGCTGACAATGACCGGGGGCGCAAGACTTAGCTGAGGTCCCAGAGTTCCAGCGCGCCATCAGGTCCCGAGGAAGCAGCAGGAGAGTTCAAAATTAATCCAAGGCGGATGGCCAAGAAAAAGAGTCGGCCAATAATCCGGAGCCCGTTGGCCCAGAGAAAGAGCTGGGAGGAGAAAACAGCCCCTCCGACCAGCTCAAAACACCACACAGAACTGAACCGCGCAGGTCAGAAAGAACTAGGAGACGCCCAGGTTATTTGCGTGACTATGTCGAAAAATAACATGTAAATAAATATGTAAATAGAGGCAAAGTGTTTTCTGGGAGGGGAGGAGTGTTATGTATTCATGTTTGTACCTTTAAATATTTGAGCGGGAAATCAGCACGTTGCTGATTGGTCGAAGCCTCCAGCAGAACTGTATAAAAGGAGAGGTTTTTCCCCCAGCCTGTTGCTGGGTTCACCCTATATTAAAGAGCTGTTGTCACTACCCTGGTCTCCAGCCTCGTTACTTCCCGAACTTAACAGCCACACTTGGAATATTGCATCCAGTTTTGGTCGCCACGATGTAAAAAAGATGTTGAGACTCTAGAAAGAGTGCAGAGAAGAGCAACAAAGATGATTAGGGGACTGGGGGCTAAAACATAGGAAGAATGGTTGCAGGAACTGGGTATGTCTAGTTTAATGAATAGAAGGACTAGGGGAGACATGATAGCAGTGTTCCAATATCTCAGGGGCTGCCACAAAGAAGAGGGAGTCGGGCTGTTCTCCAAAGCACCTGAGGGTAGAACAAGAAGCAATGGGTGAAAACTGATCAAAGAAAGAAGCAACTTAGAACTAAGGAGAAATTTCCTGACGGTTAGAACAATTAATAAGTGGAACGACTTGCCTGCAGAAGTTGTGAATGCTCCAACACTGGAAATTTTAAAGAAAATGTTGGATAACCATCTGACTGAGATGGTGTAGGGTTTCCTGCCTGGGCAGGGGGTTGGACTAGAAGACCTCCAAGGTCCCTTCCAACTCTGTTGTTATATTATATTATATTAAATAATGGAGTCGGTCACCAGAACCAACGGTTCTTCCAAGCTTACGGACTCGTGCTGGATCCCATCTTCAGGGAACTCAAAGATGCTTTTTTCAAGAGGCAACTGGACTTTCAAAAGCCTGAAAAATATTTCAGGCTTTTGAAATGGAAATGGACCATCTTCAGGGAACTTTTCAAATCTCCAAGATATTGTGTACATTGGGCTGTTTTATGCACGGTATTTATGTGGTGCCTGGTTGTTGTCTGGCGTTTCGTTTGTTAATTTGGGTGTGGATGATTGGATGATTAAGTCGTTAATTGTTGTTTCTTGTGCTGCTAAGTACCTGGTAAACTGGTGGTAAATCAGCACTCTTGTTGACTGACAAGGGGCTTGTTTTCTAGGCGCCAATCATTTCTCTGGCTATTTTTGTTCCTGCTCAGCCAACAATCTTAGCCGCTGCAAAATTGAATACATAACCTTGCTCATTGCAATATGAAGCTGCCAATGAGTTTCCGTCTCCTCGTCTGACCGCTCGCTCGAGTTTTTGTAATCTGGTGGTTAGTTCCCTCTCCTTCTGCCCTACGTAGTCGCAGGGAATCCAGTAAATCTGGAAATCGGATAAGCTGGTTTGTATTTCAGCTGCAATAGCGGGCCGTGCTCAACTAAATTAGTTCATCCCATCTCTTCCGCTCCCCAAAAAGGGGTGGAAAAATTAGATTCAGGGGGAAAAAAAGATCTCGGCCAGTTCTGATCTCATTCTCCCCCGGGTCTGATTCCCCACCCAACTCAACTTCTGCACTTCTTTTGAAGTTGACTCAAATGGGATTGTGAAATGGTTGGAAGAAATGTCCATCTGGGTCCAGTTCCAAGCGGGGAAAAAGACGCTGGAAACATGGAGACCGCTTGGTCTTGATGTTGAGTGAAAGGGGAGAAAAGGGCAGAGATGCTGAGAGTGCCTGGGTTTTATGCCCTCTGTTGGGCTTTGAATTTGAGCTTGTATTCTGATTGGTTGTCAGACTCCCAGGGGGCCATGCAGGGGCAACTCTGTAGGCTGTCCTGTGTCCCAGGCTTGGTTGAGCCTTGCTGGGTGATGTATTCTTCCCAGGTGCCATGTGGGGAGTTCTGTTGCTAGACGGGTAGAGGGCTTTTACCTTTGTTGGATCTTGGGTGAGGGCATTTGCTTATGAATAGACCTAGCTATCTCTTTATCTTAAGTGCAGACATCTGCTGGGGGCTATTGAGGAAGGTGGGGGCTATTAAGAGTGAGTCTGTTTCCTGCCGAAAAAAACATGTTTCTCCATTTCTCATCCAGGGAAATATAGCATTCTGCCTTTTTTAAAATTTCCTAGACTATTTCGTTTTCCTAGGAGAAGGGTGGGTGGTAACTTCCTACAATATAAACCCAGCACGGTTTTGTTCTCCTTGGCATCAACCGCATCGCGCAGAAGCGTAGCCTGGATCTTTGTGGCAATTGCACAACCATGAAAAAAAACCGTGGAAGGTGATGATTTTGACAGCCGAAACGGCATATTCAAGGCTATCAATGTGGAACTCAAGAGGGGAAACAGCGCAACGGTGCTTGTTTCTTGCACAATTCTCCTTTCATTCCTTCCGAACAGCTGGGCACACAATGAAAAGGCTGTTTTTTCCCCCTCCTGGAACGCATTGTGCGTTAATAAACATCCCACTGCCATCGTGTGGGCATCGGCCCAAAAAGCACAAGGCGGCTGGCACCATCCTGGGCATTTTTATTTACGCCCAGCCAAGCTGCCACCCTGGTTGCATGGGAGGTTTGCTAAAGGCAGGGGAGGCTGATCTGGAGCAAAGGCAACAGGCAATGGCAAAGTCTAATCTTTCCACTTTGAACGACTTGGATATTTCTGCACCGGTAGTTCAACTAGCTGGATGAGTGTCTTTAAGATGCACAGTTTTGTCTTTTGCAACCAGCTCTCTCCTATTGGCATGTATTATTGTAGAAGCATAAAATTGGGCATGATCCAGGTGGACAGACACAGAATTAAAAACCTCCAGGAGAAATACAATAAAACAATCTGCCTTAGTTCCCTGCGCCTGCTAAGTTGTGATATTTAAAAATAAAAGTTTCCTCTGTGTGCAACTGGGATTCGAACTCGCGACTTCAAGACACCTTTGAGGCTTTTGACCGTCTCGCCCCTAGGAGGGTTCTCGTGGGCTACGACAGCTGAAAAGGAAGACGCTCTTTCCCGCAGGAGGGCGCTCGCATCTCCTCAACCTCCACACCATAGAGTACAACATCTAGCAAGTCAACCCCTTCGTACTTCACTTCCGGCATGACTGCACAAACTCCCAGGAGGCTTTCTTACCACTGAGCTGCCGATGCCTAGAATGGATGCCTAGAATGGCACTGATGCAGCACAGGAATTCCGCTTTTGAGGCGTTTTAAAGCCACGTGAATGACGGAGGCGGTGACGTAACATTTAGAACCGCCCCCCCCGGTCTTCTGACGCTCCCATTGGCTGAGTGCTCTGTTGCTCAAGCGGGCTCAGGAGGCGGGGCCGCAGCCGGCGGCTGCTCGGAGCTGAGGGCGGCGGGGGGCCGGCGCCGCGGAACAGCGAAGCCGCTGAGAGAAATCGAGCGGCGGGGATCCCTCCGGGCCTCCGGCACCGTCCCTACGAAGCAAGGTGGCGGCTGCCGCGAACTCTCGGCCTTGACGGAGGGGGCGGAGTCCGCCTGGGGCCGCCTTTGTTATTCATGCGCGGCGCGAGGCATGGTGGGTGGCCCTCATTGACATTCATGAGCCTCATGAATATTAATTATCATGAATATAAAGGGGAGGAGCTTTGGAGTTTCCCCGCCCCCCCACTTTTTTTCTCGCTTCCTTTACCAAGTTCTCCAGCTGGGTTAGGCCAGATAGGTATGTTTTCTCTGCATGTTTTTAATAATAGGTAAAAAGAAAGACTCCATCTCTTTAAAAAAAAAATTTCCTTTGCACAACCACCTTGCAAGGTAGGCCAGCCTGCATTCCTTGCCCAAGTCTTGGCAACTCCTTAAATTTTCCTGCCTCTCCATGCACTTTGAGCAGTTTGCTTAAGGCCTCGCTGACTTTCTTTCCTTCTGCACTCTTCCTTTGGCAGATTTTACTTATTTGCTAAATTTATTCGCTGCCCGTCTCCCTACTGGGCTACACTTGGCAGCAATAAAAATGATTTAAAACCTGTAAACCTAATATTTATTTTTCTTTTTGCCGGAAAGCTGTGTTGGGTCTGCAGCAGCCCAAAGTTTGGAGGCGTTAGGCAGCCCTGTTCCTCTTAAAAATGCTTCTTTTTGCATATATTTTGAACCCATGTTTTTAGTTTTTTATTATATACAAAGACTTACCTTATAGTTCCCAGGTTCGAATTCCGGCTGTGCCTAAAGGGAACATTTTTAGTATTGGAGCTTAGCAGCTGCAGGGACCTCAAGCTGAACAATTTATATTTATTTTTATATATGTTGCGGCTCAGTCCATCGAAGGCCTGGAGAAGCTGGACTCGGCACCTCTCAAAAGCCCGTGTCTTTTAATATGTGTGTTTATGTGCAAACAAGGGTAGATAGATATAGACAGATCATAGATATTAACAGGTAATTGTTAAATGAATTGCATCTGATTTTATGATTATTATTTTTTTGGCCACGATTAAGTGAACCACTCCAGTTTTTAAAGAAATTGTGCCGTCATTTAGCGAATCCAGTTTTCCCCCCATTGCGCTTGCTTGTTGAAAGATGGCTGTGAAAGTCGCAGATGGTGATCACATGATCCCAAGGATGCGGCAACAGTGGTAAAATCCAATTTTTTTTTACTACCGGTTCTGTGAGCGTGGCTTGGTGGGCGTGGCAGGGGAAGGATACTGCAAAATCTCCATTCCCACCCCACTCTGGGGCAAAGCCAGAGGTGGTGTTTGCCGGTTCTACGAACTGTTCAAAATTGCCACTACCGGGTTCTCCAGAACCTGTCAGCACCTGCTGGATTTCACCCCTGTGCTGCAACCATCATAAATACATTGGGGTCCACCGATCTTAAAATTGCCGAGTTTAAAAACCTCTGCGTTCTCTGCCTCTCAGATGCTAGGTTCCAGATTTCAACGGTTCCAGATAACAACGGTTAGAAAATTGGTGCAGCCACCAAAGGAGAAGCGTAAATGGTTTTAACACCAGCAACCTCTTTATTTATAAATTGCCGAAAAGCAGAAAGCTAAACCTGGTGTCTTACGATGTGTTTTAGAACGGCTGGGGATTTTTTTTTCTTTCTTTTACTTTCACCAGGTCCCTGCTCCATGAACATCGGTCTGCCACCGGCCAAGAGACGCTTGTTTGACGAGATGAGAAAATAAAGGACCTGTATTTCATCCGTTAAATTCCTGCACATTCTGGGCAAACCTTGACGGGAGTCACATCAAGAAGAAGAAGAAGAAGAAAAAGCCATTACTTTCGTTGAAAGCCCTTATTTATAAAAAGAGGTAAGTGCCGCCTTCTTTCTGATTGGTTTCATTATGCTAAGGAAAGAAGCAGACAGCATTCATTGTGCGTGATATATTATCCTGATATTTCCCGTGTGTGTGTGTGCCTTTTTAAGTTTTTTGATATGTTTTTGGCTGCTGAATAATTCATTTTTGGGAGGCTTTGATGGTATAAAATTTGTATATCTGTCACTGGAGCTTGCTTAATTTTGTTTTTTAAAAAACTCATGTTTCATTGCTTGGTCCCCGTCCCCCCCTTGTTCTTTTCTTCCCCTCGTCTTTTATTCTGCGTTATATGTGGGACAGAAGGAGTGGTGCAGTAGCCTAGAAGCTGTGAGTTCGATCCTAGGTAGAGGCAGATATTTCTCTCTCTCTGGGCACAATGAGAATATATCTGCTGAACAAAACTCCGCATTGGCGACAGGAAGGGCAACCGGCCATTAAACACTTAGCTAGCTCCATTCAGTTACCCAGACTTCATCCCGCAAGAGATTGTGGGGTCATTCAAAGATGATGATGATGTGTGAGACAGAAAAAAGAATAAATCCTTCCAGGGGTAAAATCCAAAATTTTTCCCTATCAGTTCTGTGGGCGTGGCTTGGTGGGCATGGCAGGGGAAGGATATTGCAAAATCCCCATTCCCTCCCCACTCCTGGGGGAAAGATATTGCAAAATATCCTTTCCTGCCCCACTCTGGGCCAACCTTCGGCCGAACAGATTTTAGAAAAAAATGCTTTTAAAAGTTTTTTTTAAAAAAGGTGGCCACGCCCACCCAGTCACATTACCCATCCACCCCCACCAAGCCACGCCCACAGAACCGGTCGTAACAAATTTTACATTTCACCACTGCTTCAGAGGGTCATTAAATGAACCGTTGTAAGTTGAAGCCTATCTGTAATTCCCTTTTTGACAAACAACAGATAGTTGCAGAGTTCTGAGGTCAAAACAATCGCCGTTTATGACCTTCTCTGCTTCCAGCAAGCCAAGTCAATGGAAGACTCTACGTTCGCTCCACGACTCGCAGTTCACTTAGCAGCTTCAATAATTCCCTTAACAGGCTGTTAAAAATTGCACACGGCCCTCGCTGAACAGCCTCGCTGCTTAACCACAGAAGTTTTGGTCCCAATTTTGGTTGCAAGTCGAGGACCACCTGTTCAGAGCCAGTTCTTTAACGAACCCGCCTTTCCTGTTTGTGTTGCTTTCTGGGGCCTGTCCGTGTTCGCAGAGAACAAGCTTTCGAGAAGTCCCTGCGTTTTGTAACATCCTTTTCTCCTCCGATTTCTCATTCAGGCCTTTTGAGGTGCTTCAGGTCAGGGAAATGGGTTGCACAAGGACTCGCATGTGGTTGTGGTTGTTGCTGGGTTTAATAACAGGATCCCAACGTAACAGATTTGGAAGGGGCCTTGGAGGTCTTCTAGTCCAACCCCCTCTCAAGCAGGAGACCCTGCAGCATTTCAGACAAATGGCTGTCCACTCTCTTCTTTAAAAATCCCAATGAGAGGGGAAGGGAAGGGAAAGGGGGAGAAAGGGAAGGGAAAGAAGAAAGGAAAGGAAAAAGGAAAAGAAACAGAGTTAGAAGGGACCTTGAGGTCCTCTAGTCCAACCCTCTGCTCAAGCGACAGACACTATAACATTTCAGGTAAACAGCTGTCCAATCACTTCTCAAAATCTTCCAGTGTTGGAGCATTCGCAACTTCTGGAGGCAAGTTGTTCCACTGTTTAATTGTTCTAACTGTCAGGAAATTTCTCCTTAGTTCTAAGTTGCATCTCTCCTTGATTAGTTTCCATCCGTGGCTTCTTGTTCTACCCTCAGATGCTTTGAAGGATAGCTTGACTCCCTCTTTTTTTTTGGCAGCCCCTGAGATATCGGAAGGCTGCTATCATGTCACCCCTGGTCCTTTTCTTTTCCACTAGACTGGACTTCTGAAAGCCTGGCCGAGTTTCTTAGTCCCCTCCCTTCCCCTCCTCAAGGCAGAGCAAGCTCAGGTTTTCTTCTTTTACTTCCTCCTCCCTTGGCAGATTCCGCTGGTGTTGACCTAAGGGCTACTGAATACCTTTCTCAAGGCCATCTGCCTGTCCCTCTGCAATCCTCTGCTTCCTTCCTCCCCTTATTCCCCCACACCCCTTCATGTCCTCGCAGGGCTGAGTCCCTCCGTATTTGCTACTGAAGCTTACTTACCCCATATATATATATTTTCTTTCTTTCTTTTCTTTCTTTCTTTCTTTCTTTCTTTCTTTCTTTCTTTTCCACTAGACTGGACTTCTGAAAGCCTGGCCGAGTTTCTTAGTCCCCTCCCTTCCCCTCCTCAAGGCAGAGCAAGCTCAGGTTTTCTTCTTTTACTTCCTCCTCCCTTGGCAGATTCCACTGGTGTTGACCCAAGGGCTACTGAATACCTTTCTCAAGGCCATCTGCCTGTCCCTCTGCAATCATTCCTTCCTCCTCCCTTTCTCTCTTTCTTTCTTTCTTTCTTTCTTTTCTTTCTTTCTTTCTTTCTTTCTTTCTTTTCTTTTCTTTTTTCTTTTCTTTTCTTTTCTTTTCTGATCCCTCGCAGGATTTCGCCACCCACCCCACCCCCAGCCAAAGGAAAATGGGCAACGTGGAAAGCAACAGCTCTTACCAGAAACATCTCTCCAGGTTTCTTCCTGATGAGCTCGCTGACGTCAACAGCGTTTTTAGCACCTTATCTGGAGCGGACGAGGCCGTGGCTGTGAAAGTGGGGAAAAAGGCCCAGACTGGGGTGACCCTTGAAGCACTCAAGGTAAGGAAGCAATGGGCAGGCTCCCTTAGGGTCGTAAGTCGAGGACTGCCTATCATTCATTCGTTTATTATATATATTTTTTTCTCCTTGCCTTTATTATCTTATAAGTGACTCAAGGCGGCGAAATTTACATAATACCCCTTCCTCCGCCTCTTTTTCCTCACAACAACAACTCTTTCCCACTCCCCCCCCCACCAACAACAACAACCCTGTGAGGCTGTGTGACTTGGCTTGCGACACACGTCAGAGGAGCTGTTTTAGGGTTTCGTTCTTCTGGTGACGGGGTAAGCTACTTCTTACGGGTGGTCCTCGACTTATGACCGCAATTGCGCCCCAGATTTCTTCTGCTAAGCTAGACGGCCGTTAAGTGGATTTTGTACCATTTTACCGCCTTGCTTGACGCAGCTGTTTAGTGAATCACGGCCGTGGTTCAATTAGTAAGCCGGTCGTTAAGTGAATCCAGCTTCCCCACTGACTTTGCTTGTCAGGAGGTCACAAAAGGGGATCACGTGACACCCTCCCCCCACCGGGGGGGGACCTTCAAGTGTCATAAATAGGAGTCAGTTGCCAAGCTTCTGAATTTTGATCATATAAGTAACACACAAGTGTGTTTTAATTAATTTACTATAATTTTAAATTTTAAAGGGTTTTATATCGGTCTATGACCGTTTTGTTTTTTGTTTTTTTGCATTTATATCCCGCCCTTCTCCGAAGACTCAGGGCAGCTTACACTATGTTAGCAATAGTCTTCATCCATTTGTATATTATATACAAAGTCAACTTTATTGCCCCCAACAATCTGGGTCCTCATTTTACCTACCTTATAAAGGATGGAAGGCTGAGTCAACCTTGGGCCTGGTGGGACTTGAACCTGCAGTAATTGCAAGCAGTTGCTGTTAATAATAGGCTGCATTAGCCTGTTGCGCCACCAGAGGCCCTATTTATTTATAATATTTATATATATACCTATATATTTAGCTAATTAGGCCTATTAAATATTAAATATTTCGTTTTAAATTCGTTTTAATCTACTATTTATACTTTGTATATTCTGTGTTTTTAATATGGCTGTTAAACCGCCCTGAGTCCTTCGGGAGAAGGGCGGTATAGAAATTAAATTATAAATAAATAAAATAAAGAAATATGACCGCGAGGATGCGGCAGTGGTTGTTAAGTGTGGAAAATGGCCATAAGGTCCTTTTTCCCCCCAGGGCTGTTGTACCTTTGAGCGGTCACTAAATGAACCGTTGTAAGTTGAGGACTAAGTATGTTTTCCTGGATGCCTTTGGTCCTTTTCCTAGGCCTACGTCAAGGATGCCCTGCCTCCATCAATGGTTACGAGACTGTACAATGGGATGAGAAGCATTCAGGAGACCCGCAGTTCCCCCGAGCCCATCCCCTGGGTGCCGAAGGAGCAGTTCGTGATCTTCGCCTCCACCCTCTTCAAGGGCAACGCCCAGGAAAAAAGTGGAATTGTCCTGAAGATGGTCTCGGGTGCTCAGAAGGCTGTCAAGGGTAGCCAGATCCTAGAGGTAAGCAGGCCGACATCTCGTTTGCGTTCGGGGGGAAAGGTGAGGTCTATTTATTTATTTAGCACATGGCATCCCTCGCACAGTCACTGACACGCAACCCTAATAAAACACATTGTATGTCTGGATAAGAATTTGGTGGATTATTCAAAATGTCTTGAAGAAGAAGAAGATAAAGTTCCTGCTGCAATTTTTCCTTTTGGGAATTATAACGGATTGTACGGTGACTGAGACTAGATTGATCTTGAACTTAATAACAGCAGCAAGACTGCTGATTGGACAATATTGGAAGAAAAAAAGAACTACCTACAATAGAAGAATGGATATTGAAAGTTAACAACCTGGCTGAGATGACAAAAATCTCAGCCTTTTTGAAAGACAATACGCAGGAAAGATATTTAATTGAATGGAAAAAATGGATTGATTATTTACAAAATAGATATCAGATTAAGAGATATCAGATTGCCTTTGAATAATTAGGATGTATTATTTTAGAATGTTATGGGGGAGGTTAGGAAATGAAAAGACTCGGATGAGGCTAACTGGGTTAGAAGGGAAAATCTTAGTCTATGTTTGGTTTATGTGTAATAATACCTTGTGATTGACCCGGGAAGCCGGGGTGGGGGATGGGGTGAAGGGAGGGGAAGGGGTTTTTAGGGGGAGGGAGGGAAAAGGGGGAAAATGTTTATTTGTTTTTTAAAACTTTTTCAATTAAAAAAAAAGACATTGTATGTACAAACACAGATACAAGTTGAAATAAAGCTTCAGGAAATATAGAGTTTATATAAAGTATGTGAAAATATAATTCTTCTTCTTCGTGTGCCATGTCCATCATCGGACGTTGGCAATCCTATTTTTATCAACAGCCGCACGAAAAAGCGCCGCTGAGTTTTGTCCAAACCGGTTCAAGATTTTGAAGCCACAATGTTCTTCTTCTGCCTGGACCTCCTTTGCCTTCAATCTTTCCCTGGAGGATTAAGTGAAGGATACCGTATTTTTCTGGGTGTCGCTGTTGTGACCTAGGCCCAAGGAGTTATTACCAGACACAATCAGTCCTAAACAAAGATATTTTATTAGAACCGCTGAGAATTACTTCATTCTGAGCTTAGTCCAAATTAATTCCAAAACAAAGTCCTTCGGAAAAAGTTCTTCAGCCTTATCACAAACCTTTGTCTTCTTTGGCACCCTGCCAAAGGCTTTTCTTGGCAAGAACCCCACAAAATTCACAAACAGGAGACAAGAAACAGTTGCAGCAACGTTGCTTTCCTACAAAGAAAGCATTGCTGCTCTTTTAAGCCTTATGGGAGGGGCCAATCATCTCCTGGCCTTACTCCTGAGTCATCCTTTTTGCTTCAGCTGCTCTTGCCTTCTGGCAGCTCTTCGCATGCGTGCACTAGGAACAGGGACTTCCTGTTCCTCTGCCTCTCTGCTGTCCACCTCTGGAGGCTGTGGAGTCCGGGCATTGCTCCCAGATGGCCCTGGCCCCGTCTCTGCCTCTGACGCAGAGCCCTTGTCCGGGCCTTCCCCAGACTCCAGGACTGGCCCATTGTCCTCCCCAGCCTCCTCACTGTCAGACTCCACTTCCAGCTCTGCAGGCTGCTGGCGGACCACAACAGTCGCATCCCATGTCCAAAATATTCTAACTTTCGCTTTTGAATGGCTTTGGTGATCTCCCTTGGCTTTCCCAGACGGCTTATCCCCTCCTCATTTCTGATCTTGTCAACCCAGCTTATACGTAACAGCCGCCTGTAAATTCCACATTTCAAATGCTAAAATATTATATATCAGGTTAAAAATATTGTATTAAGGTAAAAACATAATAAAGTCTCCAAAATCATCTTAGATTTTGCGAGAGGACTTGTTTCTAGAAGCAAAATCATCCAAGACCATTTAAAAAAACAAAACAAAACCCTCTTTTTGTCCTTGAAGTTTGCAGGGGATTTGATCAGCTCCGTGGTTCACGTGCTCAGCTACAGGAAGCTGCTGAAAGGGTGGAATCCAAAGAAGCTGAATAATTCAGTCGCAAGGATCAAAGCGTTGGCTACTCAGCTTACCTCGGAACTGAAATCTGCAGGTGAGCTGCGAGCGCTCTTGTTATCAGGTTGTGACCTAGGCAACAGCAGGACGTAAAACAAAGCCTATCATAGGAAGCCTGAAAGAGCCACAATTTTCTGACTTAACCTTCCTCCTATAAAGTAGTGGCCAAAATTGCAGAAACCTTTTGGGAAAAGTGTATTTTCTAAAACTAGCTTATAACACCACTTTTTTGGGGGGAGTAGTACCGTATCAATGGAAAAATCATTTAATCAAGAACATCATGCAGTAACTTTTATGGCGGATTTGCTATTAGAATAGCAGTTACACTATAAAGAAGAAAATTGAAACACGTAGGAAAAAACGAGATATACGAAAATTATCACCCTAGACAAAAGGCGATATACAAAAATGATCACCATGTCAGTGAATACTTCGTTGGGTAACTTTTAGCATGAATTACGGTCTTACAGCGTCTTCCCATGGAGTCTTTTAGTTCTGCAGCTGTTATCATGTGAAACCAAGTTTGAATGATGGCTTCTATTAACTGGGTTTTATTGCTGGGTCACTTCTGACTAACAAGTTTCTTTAGTCGGCTCCGTAGATTTTCAATTGGGTTAAGGTCTAGGCTATTCCCAGGCCATTCCAACAGTGGAATAGGATTATCCTGTAACTCCAAAAAAACAAAACAAACAAACAAAAAAAAACAGTGTTATTAGCCACCAAACCTCAAAAATACACTTTTCTCAAAAGGTTTTCACAATTTTGGCCACTCCTGTAGGTAGTCCTTAGCTTAATGTCTGTTTGGTTATGACGGACTCCCATCCAAAAGTATTTATAACCAGTGGTGGGATTCAGCCGGTTCGCACCACTTCGGGAGAACTGGTTGTTAACTTTCTGAGCAGTTTGGTGAACTGGTGGTTGGAAGAAATCATTAGGGCAGAGAACCGGTTGTTAAATTATTTGAATCCCACCACTGCTTATAACCCAGTTCTGGAGTTCTCTCCTTATTCAATTTCCGCCCATGGCTTCTTGTCCTGCCCTCAGGTGCTTTGGAGAACAGCTTGACTCCCTCTTTGTTGTGGCAGCCCCTGAGATCCATTGTGGTCATAAGTTGAGGATTACCTGTAGAATCTGCTCTGAGACAGGGAGATGTTCTATTAGGGTTAGGAGAATTCTGGGAGTTGAAGTCCACCCTTCTTAAATGGAGAAAGCCTGATATTTGGTATGTATATAGTAGGTGAGTTTCGTCTTGCCAAATTCTGATTTGGGGCCTGGCCAAACCCATCTCTCTTGCTTCAGAGGGGAAGAACATGGAGGGAGACTCTGTCCTGGATGCTGTGTGCGACCAAAACAGCCTGGAAGATTGGCTCTTCCGTGTCCCGCAGATCTCCACCTTCCTCAAGGTGGTGCTTCAACAGGGCCTGCTCCTCCTGCAACCTCTCTCTGACGAAGCCGATGAGACTCTCCGCCTGCTGCCGGAATGTAGAGGCTTGCAAGGGATGGCCTTCGTCAGCTTACTCGACCTCCCCTCCATCACCTACCTCAACGCCCACCTGCCTTCTGAACTTCGGGATAAGTGGCAGCTGCTCTTCGCCTCCAGGATTCACGGTGAGAGCTTTACCCAGCTGTGCGGACACGTTGTCAACAAAGGGCCCTGCGTCCTGGTCCTGAAGGACGCCGATGGCTACATCTTCGGCGGGTTTTCCTCCTGTTCCTGGGAGGTGAAGCCCCAGTTTCAAGGTGAGGTCCTTCAAATTCGAAGTGAGATGAAAGATCCTCCCCAGTCTGCAGAATTGTCCATAATAATAATAATAATAACTTTATTGTCATTGTACGTATATGCACAGTATACCAGTGGTGAAATCCAAATTGTTTTACTACTGGTTCTGTGGGCGTGGCTTGGTGGGTGTGGTGTGGCTTGGTGGGCGTGGCTGGGTGGGCGTGTCGGGAAGGTTGCTGCAAAATATCCATGTGCACCCCGCTCCAGGGGAAGGATATTGCAAAATCCCCATTCCCTCCCCACTCCTGGGTTAAGGCTATTGCAAAATCTCCATTCCCTCCCCACTCCTGGGGGAAGGATATTGCAAAATCTCCATTCCCACCTCACTGGGACCAGCCAGAGATGGTATTTGCCGGTTCTCCGAACTGCTCAAAATTTCCGCTACCGGTTCTCCAGAACCTACTGGATTTCACCCCTGCAGTATACCGATACAATGAAATTCACTTAACACCCAAAGACCCAAAGGTCCAATACACATAACAATCCCCAAACAACCCCTCACCCTCCACAAATTCCCCGCCCCTGTAATTAATTCTGTAAATTAGACCGTGTAAAGTTATAAACAATTGTTCCGGATGTTTCATGCATTAAATTAGCAGATTTTAAGTACGCTGGTTCAAAAATTGTTGCTGTGCAGTGCACTGTTTGGGCTCTCTTGAGGGCACCAACAGATAACCACAAAATGAGTGTTTTAGTGGTAGATAAGTAGATACACGCATGCATACGCAAAGTGTGACAGCTGTTGCTATCCACTAGGTGGCAGTCTTCTCTTAGAAGAACCTTCCAACCGCTAGCTCTCCCGTCAAAATGGGAAATAAATGAGGACTAGTCACTTCACTTTTTCCAATTAGGCTCTGCTGGGGTGAATCTTTTCTGTTCTCCTCTCTCTGATCCGTAACTCTCGATTCATTTGTTTCTCACAGGGAACAACTCATGTTTTTTGTTCTCCATTTCTCCCTCGCTGGCGGTATTCACCTGCAGTGGCTACAATAACCACTATATGTACCTCAATCACGGGCAGCAGACCATGCCAAACGGACTTGTGAGTAACAAACAGTGAGGTGTTCGAGTTTGCTTTGGCCCCAAGGCTTTGTCCATGATGGCTTGTACAGCTGCCCATGCTTTGAAAATGTGTCAAAATAGGGGTCTCCAACCGTGGTAACTTTACAACTTGCAGATTTCAAATCCCAGAAATCCTCAGTCAACAGGTGGACCTCAATTCCCAGAATTCCTCAGCCAGCACGTGGACTTACAACTCTCAGAATTCCTCAGCCAGCACGTGGACCTCAATTCCCAGAATTCCTCAGCCAGCATGTGGACTTCAACTCTCAGAATTTCTCAGCCAGCACGAGGACTTCAACTCCCAGAATCCCTCAGCCAGCACGTGGACCTCAATTCCCAGAAGTCCTCAACCAGCATGTGGACTTCAGCTCTCAGAATTTCGCAGCCAGCACATGAACCTTAACTCCCAGAATTCCTCAGCCAGCACGTGGACTTCAACTCCCAGAATTCCTCAGCCAGCACGTGGACCTCAATTCCCAGAATTCCCAACCAGCATGTGGACTTCAACTCCCAGAATTCCTTAGCCAGCACGTGGACCTCAACTCCCAGAATTCCTTAGCCAGCATGAGGACTTCAATTCCCAGAATTCCTCAGCCAGCACGAGGACTTCAACTCTCAGAATTTCTCAGCCAGCACGAGGACTTCAACTCCCAGAATCCCTCAGCCAGCACGAGAACTTCAACTCCCAGAATTCCATGGCTGACTGAGGAATTCTGGGAGTTGAAATCCACAAGTCGTAAAGTTACCACAGTTGGAGATTTCTGTGTCAAAAGGCACATTCTGGACTTTCTGCAAATGACAAACCTTCTCCTCTCTTCATTGAGGCAGCTGACTTTCAGTGTCCTTGCCAATGTGAGACTAGGATGGCCAAACTTCCATAAAATCAAATGTGGCTCACCCAGAGGCTGCTTTAATGAGTAGCAGACATCCAAAGCTCTTCTCCCCAATCATTTTTTAAGCATATCCAGCCACAGGAGGCGGCTTTTGCTCTTAGCTTTTTCTTTTAAAAAAAATGGGTTACAGGTAGTTCTCAGGTTACAATCTTTCATTAGTGACTGAAGCTACAACGGCACTGAAAAAAGTGATTTGCAACCACTTTTCACACTTACGACAGTTGCAGTATCACTTGTGGTCACATGATCAAAATTCGGACACTTGGAAACTGGGTCATATTTATGACGGCCGCAGCATCCTGGGGTCACGGGATCCCCTTTGGCAGACTTCTGACAGGCATAGTCAATGGGAAGCCAGATTCGCTTAGCATCCATGTTTCTAACTTAATGTTGTGACCTAGGCCCAGGTAGTTATTACCAGACACAATCAGTCCTAAAGAAACATATTTTATTAGAACAGCTGAGGATTACTTCATTCTCAGCTTAGTCCAAATTAATTCCAAAACAAAGTCTTCATAAACAGTCCTTTGGCCTTATCACAAACCTTTGTCTACTTTGGCACCCTGCCAAAGGCTTTTCTTGGCAAAGCCCCACGAAGTTCGGAAACAAGAGATGCCGACAAGAAACAAATGTAGCAACGTTGCTTTCCTACAAAGAGCCCAAGAGCTGTTGATGCTCTTTTAAGTCTTATGGGAGGTGCCAATCATCTGGCCTTAACTCCCGAGTCATCCTTTTTGCTGTAGCTGCTTTTGCCTTCTGGCAGCTCTTCGCATGCGTGCACTAGGAACAGGCTTCTTCTGTTCCTCTGCCTCTCTGGAGGCTCTGGAATCTGTGCATTGCTCACAGTTGGCCTTGGCCCCATCTCTGCCTCTGACGCAGAGCCCTCATCCCGGCCTTTCCTGGACTCCAGGACTGACCCATGGTTCTTCCCAGCCTCCTCACTTTCCAACTCAGCTGGTAGCTCTGCGGGCTGCTGGCGGACCACAACACTTAATAGCTTCAGTGATTCACTTAACAGCTATGGCAAGAAAGGTAAAGTGAGCCAAACTTGCTTAACTGTTAATTGGGCTCGACTGTGGTCGTAAGTCAAGGGCTACTGTAATCCTTGCAGGTGTTGCCGTTGGTTGGAGGTTCATTCTTGCATTCTCTTTTTCCTGTATCTACAGACATGCCTGCTTTTTTTTTCCTTCCAGGGTATGGGAGGTCAACACGAATACTTTGGCCTCTGGGTGGACAGTAACTTTGGGCAAGGCCACAGCAAAGCCAAGCCTCGGTGCACCACGTACAACAGCCCTCAGCTCTCGGCCAAGGAGAACTTCCTGCTGGATTCCATGGAGGTGTGGGCTGTGGGAGACCTCCGTGAAGCCAAAAATGTAAGTCTTGCCACTCCGAGCAAAGCAGGGGTGAAACGCTCCCGGTTCGGACCGGATCTCCCGATCCGATAGCGATGGCGGCAGGTGGTTCGGAGAACCGGTAGCAAAAATCCCTGCCCCCCTCCATGCCCAACTGAGCCGCGCGATCATCAAGAGTTTTTTTTTACTTTTAAAAGCATTTTTTCTCTGGCCGAAAAAATGCTTTTAAAAGCTAAAAAAAAAAGCCTCTGATGATCGCATGGCTCAGCTAGGATCATTAGAACCTTTTCAAAGCATTTTTTCTGCAACCTCTTCGACCGAAGATGCTGTAAAAAAAATGCTTTTAAAGGGTTCTGGCGATCAGGCAACTCAGCTGGGATCGTTAGAACCCTTTCAAAGCATTTTTTCTGCAACCTCTTCAGCCGAAGAGGTTCGAATCCCAAGTGCCGCATAATGGGGTGAGCTCCTGTTACTTGTCCCAGCTCCAGCCAACCTAGCAGTTCGAAAGCACATAAAAAAATGCAAGTAGAAAAATAGGGAACACCTTTGGTGGGAAGGTAACAGTGTTCTGTGTGCCTTTGGCGTTGAGTCATGCCGGCCACATGACCACGGAGACATCTTCGGACAGCGCTGGCTCTTGGGCTCTGAAATGGAGATGAGCACTGCCCTCTAGAGTCAGGAACGACTAGCAAAGATGTGCGAGGGGAGCCTTTACCTTTAATTGGGCCCCACATGCATAAACTAGATAAAGGGGAATGGTAATTTGTGGTTGAACGTATTGGGTTTATCTAGCCCTTGGTTCATGGGGTGAGCCAACCCATCAGCTTCAATCATCACATGGTTGACTTGCTTGGACCGTAGCCCGTTTTGAAGTGTTTTGTTAACCTGGGCTTGGTATGTTGTGCAAATTCTTTTTCTTCCCATCCAGGGAGCTCCACTCCAAGCAAGGCAAATAGGTTAATTAAATTCTCAGGTATTTGGTTTCTAAGATCTTTACGCAAGCGGCAGGCGTTGTGCATCTTGATCTGTGGCTCAGCAGCTGCATTTTCTCTTTTCTTTTGAACAACCTGAATAATAATAATAATAATAATAATAATAATAATAATAATAATAATAATAATAATAATAATAATAATAATATCAGTATACCATATTTTTTGGAGAATAAGACACACCTTTTTCCCCCAAAAAAGAGGGTGAAAATCTGGGTGCCTCTTATACTTCAAATGTAGTCCCACCCAGCTTCTCAAACAGAGGTTTCAGAGGCTGAAAGAAGCTTCAGAAAAAAAGCCCCCAAACAGAGCTTCAGAAAAAAAGCCTCCAAACAGAGCTTCAGAAAAGAAGCCCCCAAATAGAGCTTCAGAAAAAAAGCCTCCAAACAGAGCTTCAGAAAAGAAGCCCCCAAACAGAGCTTCAGAAGCCCCCAAATAGAGCTTCAGAAAAAAAGCCCCCAAACAGAGCTTCAGAAAAAAAGCCTCCAAACAGAGCTTCAGAAAAGAAGCCCCCAAACAGAGCTTCAGAAAAAAAGCCCCCAAACAGAGTTTCAGAAAAGAAGCCTCCAAACAGAGTTTCAGAAAAGAAGCTCCCAAACAGAGTTTCAGAAGCTTTTTTTTCTGAAGTTCTGTGTTGGAGGCTTTCAGAGGCAGAAAAAAAAGCAAAAAAAAAAAAATACAAGGCACAGAGCTCACAACCAAGGAACCTGTTGCTAAAATTCACCTCTGGGAACAGCTGATTGGGGGTATTCTGGGAGGCCAATCCACCTGCCAATCAGCTTTTTTCTTATTTTCCTCCCCAAAAACTAAGGTGCATCTTATACTCTGAAAAATACGGTACTTTGATTTTTTTTTTATTTACATTTATATCTTGCCCTTTTCCGAAGACTCAGGGCGGCTTACAGTGTATAAGGCAATAGTCTCATTCTATTTGTATATTTACAAAGTCAACTTATTGCCCCCCCAACAATCTGGGTCCTCATTTTACCTACTTTATAAAGGATGGAAGGCTGAGTCAACCTTGGGCCGGGCTTGAACCTGCAGTAATTGCAGGCTGCTGTGTTCTAATAACAGGCTCCTTACAGCCTGAGCTATCCACGGCCCTTGATCCTTCCCTCTCCCCCCCCCCACGCCCCCCCACAGCTCCAAGAAATAAATTTGCTTTTTCTGGCAGCTCTGTCATCTGATCTAACCTGTTTCACTGATCAGGTCAAAGCAGAAACTTTCCACGTTTGCCAAGCAGTCAGTAGGATGGGCAAAGAATCTTAAGCTCAGGTTTCAGGAACAAGCAAAAGTCGGTCAGAGCTGGTTGCAGCCCAGATCTGCCCACCTTCAGCCGTGGTGGTTGTTTCGTTTTGTCTCCCCAACCTGTCTTCTGGATTTGGCTTTTAGGGAAAAGGCCAGAAGAGCATTTTAGACGCCGACCCAGAGGCCCAAGCCTTGCTAGAGATGATGGGGAAAAGCCGCCAGAGTGATGGGTTTCGGAAACCACCTGATGATGAAGAAGACGACAACTGAGACCTCATCTTGGAAACTGTTTCCTCCCCCCTCACCCAAGTCCGAGCAGGATTTGGCTGGAACACCTTCCAAGCTTTCTATTTTCCACATGTCAGTGGCCATTGTTGCCCAGTCTCTTTAAGCGTGATGAGGTTCGGTTAAATAACAATTGGTGTCTTTACGAACTTTGGACGTATTATCTGCAGGGTTATTTTTCACACACACACACACACACCCAGGGATTGGGTGTGTATTGTTCTAAATTCAGGACCTTCTTCTTTTCACATTATTCACATTTATCTTGGGTGCAAGGCCGCCTCAGGGGACTTCCAGATTTCTGGTGGAAAAGTATTCCTTTGGAGCAGGGGTCTCCAACCTTGGCAACTTTAAGCCTGGAGGACTTCAACTCCCAGAATTCCCCAGCCAGCTTTGCAGAATTCCCCAGCCAGCTTTGCAGATTTCTGGTGGAAAAGTATTCCTTTGGAGCAGGGGTCTCCAACCTTGGCAACTTTAAGCCTGGAGGACTTCAACTCCCAGAATTCCCCAGCCAGCTTTGCAGAATTCCCCAGCCAGCTTTGCAGATTTCTGGTGGAAAAGTATTCCTTTGGAGCAGGGGTCTCCAACCTTGGCAACTTTAAGCCTGGAGGACTTCAACTCCCAGAATTCCCCAGCCAGCTTTGCTGGCTGGGGGATTCTGAGAGTTGAAGTCCTCCAGGCTTAAAGTTGCCAAGGTTGGAGAGCCCTGTTTTGGAGGGACCCTAGTTCACTCACAAGAGTTGTCCGAACTCAACGTCTTCCATGCAAATCGATTTGTATTTTGTCAGGGAAATCGAAATGCTCCATAAAAAATGTATTTGTGGGGGGGGGGGTCTGTTGAGGTGCCATATACAGAAATCAGGATTTCGTATCTGAATGAATCGCACCAATATAAATGATTGGATCTGGTTCAGTCTGAGTCTTTTTTTAGAGATTTTAAACATTGGCTGCAAATTTCCAGCTTTGTGAGGTATCAACAAAGCGGACTGTTAATGTGTGATTCCAGGCACTTTTTTAAAAAAAAATCCTAATTGAACCCCAAGATCGCAATACCCCATTGACCCAACCCCAAAAGACACCAAGGGAGACTTTATTAACAAGTGTCTTTATTACATCTTTAAATAAATAAAAGGCAGGCAACTCCTCAATTTTGGGGCCTGTTTTGAAGGGAAGGGGAGAGAGAATGGTCAGATGACTTAGATGGAATCCAGGCGGCTGGTGATCGGAAAACCGGATCTGGACTGTGATAAGAGTTGGGGACCTTCCGAGATTAGAAGAGACTCAAATTACTCCCAAGGGATTTGCAGAATCTGACATTAACCTTTGAACCCAACTGGAAGGCAGGGTTCCAACGATTCATGACCCGATGAGCGGATTCCGCTTGGTTGTGAGGCTACATGGGCAGAACCTTCCAAGTCTGGAAATAAAGGTCTTCTGCCATCACCTTTACATACTGAGAAACTAGGGAAGGTGTCTTCTGAACGTCTTTTTCCCAATCCGTTATGCAGCTGAGGGCTACTCGGTCTCTTTATTTGACCCTTCCTTTGGCCCTGTGCCCCATGGTCTTGGCCCTCGCGCCGTTGACCCAAGGCGTGTCCCGTTCGTTCAGACCATTTCCAGTGGTCTGTGATCTGCTTTCGACCTGCAGCAATATTTCTCGCACACTTTTACCACTTCTGAGAGGATGAAGACTGAAGACGATAGGGCCGTGAGGAACAACAGGTCTGTCAAGAGAAGGAAACGAAAGGGTTACTAATAACGGAGAGCAAAAAAACCCACCAAGGGTTAGGGTTAGAGTTAGAAGTTGGCAACCGAGAATCAATTCAACTTCCATTGAAACTGCATTTTGGAGTGCTCTTAACTGTTTCTTAGAGTTGATGGCAGCCATAAGGACGCTGGCACGAAAATAAACAGGATAATGTGTCCCCTCAACCTCGTCATTTTCATGGTTCACGTTTTTTGAAGGTTGCCATTGAAGATTGTCGAAAAGAGGTGCAATTTTGAAAACGAACTCCTCCTCTTCTGTTCCCAGTGCTTAGAAGTTGAATTTCGCAGACTGTGTCATTAGGGTCCCAATGATCTATATCAGGGGTCTCCAACCTTGGCAACTTTAAGACTTGTGGACTTCAACTCCCAGAATTCCTCAAACAGATTTGCTGGCTGAGGAACTCTGGGAGTTGAAGTCCACAAGTCTTAAAGTTGCCGAGGTTGGAGACCCCTGATCTATAATATAACCGAGAGCTTAAAATCTTTTTATTCGGAAAGATTGAAATTCCTCCTTCGAAAGGGTAGCTCTGGGACTTACCCAACGCTTGTAAATTTTCTGTCTGGAAGATCTTTTGCAGGGGAGGGATGTAAATGACAGCCATTTGACCCAAAATAGATCCTAGCACCGAATATAAGAACATGCGGTTTCGGAAAAGACCGATTTCCAGTATCAGTTTTGTCTGGAGGAGAAAAAGAAAGATCAGATCATTCCATAAGTCATTTGGTCTTTTTTTTTTCCTTCTGTGAACCCAGCCTTTTTTTTCCTTCAAAATAGTTTTTTTTAAAAAAGCAAATCAGATGATTAATGAAATCAGGTATTCGCTAGATCAATGCAACGTTAAGGTAGATATTTTTAAAGCAGGGGCTTTTCTTACTCTTGTTGGCATCAATAAGGAAGTTCAAAGAGCGAATTTTGAGTGAATTTAGTATGTCTCCTGCAAGTGCCAATTTGCTGTTTTGTTTTTAGAAGGGGGGAGAAAAACCCCCTTCAAATACCTTAAATGCACAGACATATTTAATGTGCATAGCCTGAGTCACATATCCTAATAAACCAGAATCTGCTTGGTTTACTTCATAATACAAAGCTAAGCATGCTTGTTTAACCACAGTTTATGGCTTAGTACTATATAGGGCTGCAATAAATCATGGTTTACTTAGCATCCGGGATAAAGCAAACCATGACTTACTGTGATGCATGAAATTAGCCTTTAACTATTTTTTACTGAGACAAAATAAAATTAGCAGTTCCCTGTTTCAAATTCTTTCAACAATGCGTTTGCTCTTTGTTGAGGGTAGCAAGGTATGAAATCACCCTATACTGCTAAATTGTTCTTGCTTTGATTTTAAAGTATGGCCCTACACTCCGTATCTTGTCTTGAATGCTCCTGTCCAGGTGGACCAACGCTTTGCTACAGATTCACCCCAAGGGTTTTATTTCATGCCCAGAAATCTTCTACCTCAAATGACTGGAGAAACGCTAAAACAGGAGACAATTGGGTTTATTAAAAGAAACAGCACTCTCTCTGCCTCTCTCTCTGTAAATAATACACCTTTCCTACTTTTCCAATCGGCAACCTTCAGTTTACCGAAAACAGGGTTATAACCGTTGTGCCGTAATAGCATAATAGCATTCCTAGCAAGAACAATCCTAGAAAGATGTTGAAGACTTGACAGGCGAATTTAAAAAAATAAAATACGGAATTCTTACTTTAAAGCTGGTGGTTGCGCTTGCACAAATATGTATTTTGATGCTGTAACTGTATAGATAATTGTTCAATTTAAGCTTATATGTATGTGTATCTACACTCATGCACACTTGTATGCGTTGTATACATTCACACACACACGGTATTTTAGGTTCCGTAAGACTTAGCCACAGGAAAGGAAGCAATTGACTGTTATTTTCAGTGGGAATGTAGCAATAGCAATAGCCTTTAGACTTATATACCACTTCACAGGGCTTTTACAGCCCTCTCTGAGCAGTTCACAGAGTCGGTCTATTGCCCCCAACAATCTGGGTTGCTCATTTTACCCACCTCGGAAGGATGGAAGGCTGAGTCGACCTTGAGCCTGGTGAGATTTGATCTGCTGAACTGCAGCTAGCAGTCAGCTGAAGTAGCCTGCAGTGCTGCACTCTTAACCACTGCGCCACCTCGGCTCTATGTAGTATGTAGTAGTTTTCTGTCTGGATTGAATATTTTGCACACGGACTATTGCCAAAGTATTTCAGTTTCGACAGGATTTTCGTAATAGCATTAGCACTTAGACTTATATACTGCTTCATAGTGCTTTACAGCTCTCTTTAAGTCACCCTCTTGCTTCCAACAATCTGGGTCCTCATTTTACCAACCTCGGAAGGATAGAAGGCTGAGTCAACCTCGAGCCGGTCAGGATCGAACTGCCGAACTGCTGGCAGTCGGCATTCAGCGGAACTGGCCTGCAATTCTGCATTCTAACCACTGCGCCACCGGGGCTTAGCTAAGAGAAGAGCAACTTAAGGGGCCAGCGCAGTTCCTCCCAGCTTCTCTCCCCAAGGAAAACAAAAATTAAGCTGGCTCTTGTTAAAATGTTGTGCATGTTCCTAGTTTGCAAAGCCTTTTCTTTCTCAATGGACTCCGCTGAATTAGCTTCCCCTCTCACCTGAGAACGACAGGTCAGGGCGTTGAAGAGGTCAAAGAAAACAAAGCAAGTGAAAGTCATTGTTGTCGTCCTGGGCGTTATGCCACTTTCCGGAATCTGGAAAGGCAAGGTGATAAAATGTCTTTGTAAAAGAGGAGGAGGAAGAGGAGAAAACGTGGGTGTCAGCGTAAATACCGAAGCTCCTCCCACCTCACAATGAACCTTTTGTTGGTAAAGTCACAATCACCTTGAAAATGGGTTGCCCTTCTTTTGTGAGAAAGATTTAGAAGGAAGGCAGTAGTGCCAAGGCATATAAATATCACGGGCATAAATCCGTACCTGCTGACAGGCGAGCCACCGGAAGATTGATCAAAGCCTAATGCAAAAAAATAACAATAAAATGTGCCCAATTTTGCCACTCTGGCAATTTCCACCTTCAAAAAGCGCCAACGGTGCTTTTTTTTAAATTTTTTAAAGGCAACTGGACTTAATTTGTTTTTTTCTCTTGAAGACGTTTCGCTTCTCATCCAAGAAGCATCTTCAGTTCTGACTGTATGGTGGTGAATGGAAGGATTTCTATTCTTTGCAGTCCTCTGGTCGTTAGCACTCCCTCTGAGAGTCACTGAGGTTTATCTGCGCCCTCAGGGTCACCTGAAGTGTGCAATCGGACAGGGAGCCTATTTGGAACTGCTGAAACGTCTTCCAGGAAATCCCAAAGATGCTTTTTCCAAAGGCAACTGGACTGTCTTGGTTTCTCCTTGAAGACATTTCGCTTCTCATCCAGGAGGCTTCTTCAGTTCTGAATACGCTTGGGTGAGAACCGTTTGCTTCTCATCCAAAAGGCTTCTTCAGTTCTGAAGAAGCTTCTTGGATGAGAAGTGAGACGTCTTCAAGAGAAAAAAAAACCCCAAGAAAGTGGGGTTTTTTTGGGGGAAAAAACAGCTTTGGGATAACCCTGCTCTGGATGACTGAGAATCTCTATAGACGCCTGCAAAAAACGTAAATCTCTTTTATCGAGAAAGGCTGCTGAAAACAGAAATTGTGTGTCTTCAAAAAAGAACCTTTGGTCTGGAGTTTCAAATTCAACTAATTTGAACATCCTCATCCTGAATGTAAATCCAGAGCAAGGAGCGAAGGCTTTTTCTTTTTGTATTAAAGGAGGAAAAAAAATTCACGTTAACGAAATGTGCTTCTGAAGGAAAGTACAGGAACGGTGTCCAAAAAAGAGTGATGGTCTTAACGATGATCTATTACGATCTCACCTCCTTCCAAAAGACGTAGATGGTCCCCATGATGATAACAGTTGCCGAAAGGATAATTTTTAGAATCAGGGACTTGCTGAGAATTGTATCTGTGGTGTTTCTTGGTGGCTTCTTGATAGCATCTTTGTCTACTGGCTCAACACCCAAACTGTTTCCGGTCCCAGGATGATGATAATAATAATAATAAAGAAGACATTAGTTTACAAACACAGACTAACCGGTTATTTATATTTACTATGGAAATTGCCAGGGATAGATTTTGAATCTCTAAGGCATGCTGGACTACACCGGACCAAATATGGTCAGTGCTAAACTTGGACAGCAAGTAGAGATACTGAAATACTAGTTAGGAAGAAAATAAGTTATCTTAATCATGGGATCCTTGGTGCTCTGTGAGCTTGGTGTTTTTTTTGCAGAGGTTTCATGACCAAACTAGGTAATATCATCAGTCCTAGCATACTTGCAGCACTGATGATGTTACCTAGTTGGGTCATGAAATGTTTGCAAGAAAACCACCAAGCACAGAAAGCACCAAGGACCCACAATTCAATCTTCAGCTACAAATATTCTCTTCACTTTGTATCATCTGAATCCTTGGGGAAAAAGGGATGAAATGAGAGATTTGCGAATAGTTCTAGAAACTCTCAGTTCAAGAGAACTGATTGTTGTACAAATACTGAGCGCATATATTTAACAACAACAACAACAACAACAACAACAGAGTTGGAAGGGACCTTGGAGGTCTTCTAGTCCAACCCCCTCCCCAGGCATTTGTCTTTGGTATATTTGTAGCTTGGTGAAAGGATGGGGATCGGCCAGCTTTCCCTCAAAATCACTTTTCGTATCCAATTTCAAACAAGGATTTTCAACTTCTATTTTAATTGTATATTAAAATACCGCTGATGCTGTGGCTCAGTGGCTAAGACGCTGAGCTTGTCGACTGAAAAGTCGACAGTTCAGCAGTTCGAACCCCTAGTGCCGCGTAATGGGGTGAGCTCCCGTTACTTGTCCCAGCTTGTGCCAATCTAGCAGTTCGAAAGCAGGTAAAAAAGGCAAGTAGAAAAATAGGGACCACCTTTGGTGGGAAAGGAACAGCGTTCTGTGCGCCTTTGGCCTTGAGTCATGCCGGCCACATGACCACGGAAACGTCTTTGGACAGCACTGGCTCTTCGGCTTTGAAACGGAGATGAGCACTGCCCCCTAGAGTCGGGAACGACTAGCACGTATGTGCGAGGGGAACCTTTACCTTTAAGACTTTATGGAAGAAGCAGAAAGCAATCAGATCTGGATTTCGGGATGGGAAGATCCTCACCTTTGAGCTGGCGGGCCATCCATGATGATATTGATCCATAAGATCTGCATAGCGTTGAGTGGATTTGGCAAATTGAATATGGTGGACAGAGCTATTAAACTTAGAGCGGAGATGCTCCTAAAAGGAAGAAAAGCAGGAGACAAAGTTTAACCAACGTTCTCCACCCTCTTTGGAAAAAAAGAACAGCCTTGATTCTATTTCTTGAGATCCAGTCATGACTTACGTGCTGAGTTGAAATCGAACGAAGTTCTTAATGTTGTAAAATATGCCCTTCCCTTCTTCTATGGCGTGTCTGTTGGGAAGAAAACACAACTTCCATACTTGGATCTAAAAAGTTAAGCTCGGAAAGAACATCATCCAGGGTTTTTTTTTTTTTTTGGTAAACCATTTTTATTTATTGTATTTTTCAGACTATAAGACACACCGATGTATAAGATACATCAAGATTTTGAAGAGGTCAGTAAGAAGAAAAAGGGTTTTGCCCTCCACAGCCCCCAGGAGCACTCTGCAGGCCTCCTGAGCCCTCTGCGCACCCTGTTTTTGCGAAAAAAGAGCCCATTTTTCGCAAAAATGGGATGAGCGGGGCAGGGCTTCGGGAGGCCAAAAATGGCTGTATTCATTGTATAAGACGCACCAACATTTCCACCCTCTTTTGGGGGGGGGGAAGTGCCGTCTTTTACTCGGAAAAATACGGTATATATTTATTTTAACAGAAATAACCCTGAAGTCATTTCACACACTGTTTTGAGGTTCATCCCAAAAGTGATTTTTCAAGATGCAACTGGACTTTCCATTTTTTTTCCTTCGAAGACATTTCGCTTCTCATCCGAGAAGCTTCTTCAGCTCTGACCACCATCCGGTCAGAGCTGAAGAAGCTTCTTGGATGAGAAGCAAAACGTCTTCAAGGAAAAACCAAGAAAGTCCACTTGCCTCTTGAAAAAAGCACTTTCAGGACCTGGATGATGGAGAATCTCCATAGACACGTTCTGATGTTCGTTACTGCCTCGGTTTTATTACCGTTGCCCAGGAACCAGTGGGAACTTTTAATATTGGCAGTTGGCCTCCCAGAATTTCATTTTTTCCTCCCAATTCTACCCTCTTCATTTTCAGTGGAAGAAGTGGGCATGAATGTACACTCAGGAGTGCTCAATGGGCTGTGTGGTAACATCAATGAGCCATGATGGCGCAGTGGTTAGAGTGCAGTACTGCAGGCTACTTCTGCTGACTGCCGGCTGCCTGCAATTTGGCAGTTTGAATCTCACCAGGCTCAAGGTTGACTCAGCCTTCCATCCTTCCAAGGTGGGTAAAATGAGGAGCCAGATTGTTGGGGGCAAGAGGCCGACTCTGTAAACTGCTTAGAGAGGGCTGGAAAACACTGTGAAGCAGTATATAAGTCTAAATGCTATTGCCCTTCCTTCCTTCCTTCCTTCCTTGTTAGCGCAATGGTAAGAATGCCATATTGCAAGCTAGCTCTGCCCACTGGCAGGAGTTCAATCCTGGCTGGCTCAGATGTTGACTCAGCCTTCCATCATTCTGAGGTGGGTAAAATGAGGACCCAGATTGTTGGGTGCAATAGGCTGACTCCGTAAACTGCTTAGGGAGGGCTGCAAAATACTATGAAGTGGTATATAAGTGCTATTGCTATTGCTATCAAAGGATTTAAGAAAGTTTATGCTTCAGAGAAACAGTTCCAGCATGAACCACTTACATGATGGCTGAGAAATTGTCATCCACAAGAATCATGTTTGCAGCCTCCTTGCTCACATCCGTGCCTGCCCGTCCCATCGCGATCCCAATATCGGCAGACTTCAAAGCCACGGCGTCGTTCACTCCATCCCCTGTCATTCCCACGATGGCCCCAGCTTTTTGCAAAGCCTACGGAAATTACAGATCAGTTTAAACCTCGGCGTTCACCGGGTTTGGGATTTCTTAGGTCGACAGAAGCTTTGACTTGGAAAAAAAAAGGAAGCTGATTTAAATTGCAGGTAGTCCTCGACTTACAATCACAATCGGCACTGGAACGTCTGCTAAGCAATGCAGTCATTAAGTAAGTCACGTCCGATTTTATGACCTTTGTTTTTTTGCTGTGCTCGTTAAACAAATCACATGAAGTCATAAAGGGAATCCACTTATCCCCATTGACTTTGTTTGGCAAGAGCCCCAGGGCAATCATGTGACCCCAGGACACTTCAATAGTTGTAAGTGTGAGGACCGGGTCATAAGTCACTTTTTTCAGTGCCATCATAACTTTTGAATGGTTGTTAAACAATGTTCGTAAGTTGAGGACATTTATCATCAAGAAAAGAGCTAAATGTTCAGAGTAGGGATCTTAGCAGGGGTGATCTGCTGGGGGTTCGGGAGAACCTCTAGCTAAGATTCTATGCAGTTCGGAGAATCCCCAAATCCCACTTCTGGCAGGCCCTGCCCACCCCTCCCCTCCTCTCCCCTCCCAGGAGTCCCCACGTGGCCTGTTTTGGATGCAGGTAAGTGCAGGGCACACACAGAGGCTTGGGGGGTGATGGTTTAAAACGGGCCTACCGGAAGTTCGGGAAGGCTGGAAACGGGCCCGGAGCCCAGGGAAGGCAAAAACACACACACACACACCCGCCATGGTGCGCGAGGCTGACTAGGCCACGCCCACCCAGCAACTAGGCAGAGAACCCCTTGCTAAAATTTTTGAAGCCCACCCCTGGATCTTAACTAAACCACGTTCATATTGATGCCTTAATCCCACATTAGCCAAATGGGTGTTTATATCCAGGTCTATTTAAATGATTATCTGATTGTCCCTTCATGATTGTCAGAAACTGGAACAAGGTGATTGTGGATTAGTTGTTGGGAGGTTTTTTTAAGCTAATTAACTCTGCTGTTTTTTAACCCACAAGAAGCCACAAGTCTCAAATCAACAACAAATAAAAGTTACTTGCACTTTGGTGCAGCCAACGGGCAAAGAAAACAGTAATAATTTGATTGAGTCCACAATATATTTTTACTAACAAGTTCAGTCTATTTTTCCCCCCCAGTTCGTTGTTAATTCATTACTTAAGGAAGCAGAACAGAGTTGGAAATTTTCTTTGCTCAATGAAAGGGCAACAATCTGGTTTTATTACTGCTAAAAGATGCAGTCTTAAATTCTGTAAGTGAACCAGTGATACAAAAAAAAAAAGATAAAATCCTACTTCGGAATTATTTCATTCTTCACTATCAGAATAGCTTACTCCTGATTGTCAGCATGGAAAGAATAGCTCATTAGTTTCAGAAGGAGTTGCAAAAAAACCAAAGACAACGAACCAATCTTAATTTTGCAGTCAGCCGTTAACTCGCACATTAAGGGGAGATGACCAAGAAACAGAATGATTGCAGGGAAGAGAAAAATTATGGCACTTTAGAGTCTAAAGTTAAAAAGTACCTTTATTATTTTAACTTTGTGTTTGGGGCTTGTTCGGAAGAAGATGGAAACCTGGAAGAGGAGAGGAAGAAGAGATGTACGTGAGACCATGGCTTTGTTTGAGAAGAGTTGCCCAACTTCACGTTCTTCCTGACTCCTTCAAGCCACCATTACATTTTGGACTTTTGAAGACAGCGTTGAGTCATCCATGTTTTCCAGTTCTTCCCCAGACATAGCGTTCATTTTCCCATTACAAAGACCAATGTTCTTCCCTGCAAGGAAAAAAATGCATTAAGCACAGAATGGTAGATTTAACTTTTTTAAACGTGTGCTCATTATAATTCAAAATGGGGTACTTTTTTAGTGTTTCATTTCAAAATTGGACCTCCTCTTGAGACTTTTCATGATGGGGCGTTCTGGACAGCTCTAGATTTTAGGGTTTTTTTGGGGGGGCGGTCTGTGATTCTCTGGCTCCATCTCTTGAGTGAAGGAACCCATAAACGATCTCAAGGAAGCCGCCAAGGATGTTGGCTTAGAGTCAGATTTAACTCCATTGGACTTCTTGGAAAGATGTATCCATACAACCTTCTTCAGAACTTCAGAGAAGGAACTCTGGAATAAAAACAAAGCTAGGACCCTGCAAAGTTCTAACTTTGGATAGATTCTCAAAAAAGGTTGCAGGACCATGACCATGACTTCCTTGGAGTTGGCAAGGGAGGAGAAAGAGATCTGCATTTTCTGAAATTATTAGCCTCTCCCTTAATGAAATCAGATCACGCAGATGACAAATGGTTGAAGATCTTTGACTTGTTAAACGAGCAGGGTAAAGCAATTTGTAATTAAGAAAATAGTGTTGTTGTGTGGGGATTTTTGCACTGTTGGGTTAGATTAGAGGGAAACAGCCTTGCTTTTTCCAACCCCGAACCTTTCAACCCAGCTTCATCTTTATCTAAGATGGAATCAAGACGTTCCCATTCTTCAAAATAATAATAATATCATGTCTTGCTTACCAATGGCCAAAGCTGTTTCAAAGGCATCTCCGGTTATCATTTTCACAGCTACACCTGAGCCATTGAGAACTTCAACGGCTTCTCTGACGCCTTCTCGTGGGGGATCAATGATTCCAACCAGACCCAGAAAGGTTAATCTGCCGAGTTCTGGGCCAGAAGCCAAGGCAAGCACTAAGATGAGAAAAGAGGACTGGAAATAAGGATGAATCATATTACTTTCCAGTTAAATTACTGGCGTGGAGTGGCCTCTGGAGAATTTAGAAAAACGCAGGTGGTGCAGAACATTGCAACTTGATTCTCTGCTATCAGGTCATGCTTGACCCATCTTAATTCGGTTGGGTTGGCTTCCAATTTGTTTATCCATCCAAAATAAAAAAAATACATTCTAGATTTTGGCCTTTGCCTATAAAATAAACTCTTCAGGACCAGGATATTTAAATTTTTATGAGAACCTTCCACTAATTTACAATGTTTGTAAGAGGTTTTTGGATTGTGGTCTTTCCCAGTTGCTTACACTCATCCTTTCATTGACCTTGATTGCACAATGGAACAGTCCTGGTTCATTTATTACTTTGAGGATGTTCCTTCCAGGACTGTCAACATCCGGTCAAGGAGACTTAAAAATGCAGGTTGTATTCCAATAATACCATGACATCTAGATACCACAATGACAACTCCAGAAGCAGAGAGTGCCCAACAACAACTTAACTAAACTTATTCCCTTCTGAATTTTTATCTTGGGGAGAAAACAGATCCATTTAGCGGGTTTTAAAAGTGGGTGTCGTATTATTTAATTTTCCATCATCCTAAATCAGGGGTCAGCAACACTGGGCTCTGGAGCCACATGTGGCTCTTTCATCCCTCTGCTGCGACTCCCTGTCGCTGGTCAGCTCCACAGTTGATAGAGTTCAGTTAGGACAGGTAGAGGAAAAAGGATGTCGTGCTAGGAGGAGACTCTTTGGTGAGGGAACCGACTTCCAGTCGGCAGAGGAAAAAGGACACTGTGCTAGGAGGAAACTCTATGGTGGGAGGACCAGACTTCCAGTCAGCTCCAGAATTGAATGGGGGCTTCCAGTTAGGACCTTTGTGGCTCTTTGAGTGTTTAAGGTTGCCGACCCCTGCCCTAAATGTATATTCAGGCAGTTCTCGACTTACGGCCACAACTGAAACCAGAGTTTCCATGGCTAAGAAAGGCAGTGGTTAAGTTGAGTCCCACTGGATTTTACCACTCTTTTTGCCACGGTTGTGAAGCGAATCAGTGCCGCTCTTAAGCGAATCACATGGTCATTGAATGAACTGACCGTCACTAGGTGACATCTGAAGACGTATTTTTGCTGTACGTCCTACTGAGATCATCCATGTCCTTAATCTTTGAGTCCCCCTTTGAGGAATGGCAAATGATCACTCCTTAGGGGCCTCTGGTGGCTCAACGGACTAATGCAGTCTGTTATTAACACAGCTGCTTGCAATTACTGCAAGTTCAAGCCCCACCAGGCCCAAGGTTGACTCAGCCTTCCATCCTTTATAAGGTAGGTAAAATGAGGACCCAGATTGTTGGGGGCAATAAAAAGTTGACTTTGTTAGAGGGTAGAGAGGGAGGTTGTGTAGAAAGGAAGTGGCAATCGGGCAGGCCTGAATCAGTTATAAATAAAAATTAATGATTAATGATGGATAATAGTTTGTACATAAATATGATGTTGGAAAATGGAAATAAAAATTATTCAAAAAAAAAAAAAGTTGACTTTGTATATAATATACAAATGGATGAAGACTATTGCTTAACACAGTGTAAGCTGCCCTGAGTCTTCGGAGAAGGGCGGGATATAAATTCAAATTAAAAAAAAAAGGGTAAAGCAATTTTAGCTGAGTGGACATGATAGCAGTCTTCCAATATTTGAGGGGCTGCCACAGAGAGGAGAGGGTCAAGCTATTGTCCAAAGCACCCGAAGGCCAGACAAGGAATAATGGATGGAAACTGAACAAGGAGAGATTCAACCTAGAAATAAGGAGGAATTTTCTGACAGTGAGAGCAATTAACCGATGGAACAGAAGTTGCCTTCAGAAGTTGTGGGAGCTTCATCACTGGAAGCTTACAAGAAGAGAATGGATTGCCATCTTTCAGAAATGGTGTAGGGTCTTCTGCTTGGGTGGGGAGGGGGTTGGACTAGATGACCTCCAAGGTCCCTTCTAACTCTGTTATTCTGTTATTCTGTTCTGTTAAGGTGCTGTTTTATCTCCCATTGTTGAAAGTAGCTAGGGCTGATTCATTTACTTAGTTCAAATGCTTCTAGGTTGCTTCACTCGTGACGCTAAACACACTTGCAGTAATATAAACAAAGTGTCAATGCTATAGTACAATCACCATATTAATTAAACAATAGCATATAAAACTTCCGATTATAACAATTCATAATCCGGTAATTGCAAACAAATTGTCAGGCTTAGCCCAGAACAACCCAGCCAAAGTTCAGTTCTTTATTTGTTTATGCACAGTAGACAGAATCTTGCCAGATTAAACTGTTACTATTCTCACCTTAAAGATTAAACTGTTACTATTCTCACCTTAAAGAGATATGCCTTTATAAGGATGAATGGCAGAGCCTGGGACCAAAGTCAAGAGAGGAATCAGCCTAGAGTGTCAACATTCCCACAAGCTTTCTAAATCCAACCCCTCTTAAATTCCATTAACCCTTATCTAGGTCAGAATAGTTCTGATCATTAACTGACTACATTCCTGTCACACATGGCTTGGGCAGTAAATCAGTTTAATTCGGTGGTGAAATCTGAACCGGTTTACTACCGGTTCGCTGGCTGTGCATGCGCGCTACAAGCCAAAAGGAGGCATGGGTAAGTAGAACAGCGTGGGGATCTTTGTTACCGGTTCTCTGAATCACCCACTGCCATCGCTACTGGATCAGCTGATCCGGTCCGAACTGGGAGCATTTCACCCCTGGTTTAATTGGAACTTAATGTGTGGCCTTGCTCTTTTGTGCCCGACAGTACCTCAGGAGATTATAGGGAGTAGCTATTCTAAACCTCTTCCTCTGACCCAGCTCTGGGCTATGGTACATCTTGTCTCACCCCTCTGCTTGAAATGTGTGTTCTGACCTGGGCCTCCCAAGAGCATGAAGCCGACTCCTCATCCCGATAAAACCTCTTTTATTTAGATTAAAGGGAATTCCGCTCCAGCAAAGTCCCAGGCAAACAGTCTTTCATGAGATTTCACAACTACAGACCTTTATCAGGCTTGGAGAGTGGCCGGGCCAATATCTTCCAAATGCCACGCTATAGCAGCAATTACTTGGCAAGAAGTCAGGAACAAATCTTCACTGCACCCTAATGAAATGAATTTATTGTCCCCTGCAAACTCCCCTCCCCTTTCACTTCTCGTTATTCCCTATGGGAGGGGCATGCGCACATCGGGAACAGGCTCCAGCTGTTCTTCTGCCCCACTGATATCCGACTCCGAAGGCAGCTGTAACTGTCAGATGGCCCTGGCCTCATCTCTGCCTCCAACACAGAGCCTTCCCCAGACTCCAGGATTGGCCCATGTTCCTCCCCAACCCCCTCACTGTCTGAGTCTGCCACCAGCTCCACTGGCTGGATGCGGGCCATAACAATGTCCTTCTTCCTTCCTTCTTAGGAAACCGTCACTTCACTATAGTCCATCACATCCATAGCGCCATTCGTAATCAAAATACCATGGCCATCCATCACCTCCACCGTTCACATTCCTGTCTCCAAATGCTCTTTGAAAGAGCTTTGGTGAGCACGGAGGGGTCTTTTCGATAATGCTGTCCTTAGTACGGAGGAGCTGTTTTCTTAGATGGCTAAAGACTTTGGTTTTGCTCAAGAACCTTCATTGGCTGAGTTTGGGATAAAATGAAACCCAGGCACGGACTGACCTCGTAAGCCAAGGGAACCCATGCGCTTTTCCTCTTGGGCGTAGGAAGCTTTTTGTTGGGGAGTCAAAGACAGAGCAATCCCTCCGTTGTTGAACATGGTGCAATGCTGCATCACTTCTTTAAAGGCCCCTTTCATGAAGTAGATGTCTTCTTGGTCCTGGAAAAGGAGAAGGTGGAAGATATCACAAGGAGAAGGTTTAGAACTGCGGACCTTTTTACATCCCGAATTAATTTGGTTCTTATTATATACACAACATCTTTAAAGCATGGCATGCTATACCATATTAAGAAAGGAAATATTTTCTTTCTCCAACTCAGCATGTGAAGTGAATCTTCATGCTAAGCTACATTGTAGTTTATTTGACGTGGTTTGAATCCCACAAGTATATAGGAAAACTGAGCACCGTGTTTGGAAAGCCCCGTTTTTGAGGCTTTTTTCGAGCCTTTTGAGGCTTTTTTGGAGGGCTATTTTTTTCAGAAAAAATGGCCTGAAAAAAGACTCAAAAACAGCCTGAAAAAAGGCTCCATTTTGGAAAAAAGTCTCAAAATCAGCCTGAAAAAAGGCTCCAAAATGGCCTGAAAAAAGCCTCAAAAACAGCCTGAAAAAAAGGCTCCAAAATTGCCTGAAAAAAGCCTCAAAATCAGCCTGAAAAAAAGGCTCCAAAATGGCCTGAAAAAAGTCTCAAAAACAGCCTGAAAAAAGTCTCAAAAACAGCCTGAAAAAAAGGCTCCAAAATGGCCTGAAAAAAGCCTCAAAAACAGCCTGAAAAAAAGGCTCCAAAATGGCCTGAAAAAAGACTCAAAATCAGCCTGAAAAAAAGGCTCCAAAATGGCCTGAAAAAAGTCTCAAAAACAGCCTGAAAAAAAGGCTCCAAAATGGCCTGAAAAAAGCCTCAAAAACAGCCTGAAAAAAAGGCTCCAAAATGGCCTGAAAAAAGACTCAAAATCAGCCTGAAAAAAGCCTCAAAAATGGGCTGAAAAAAGGCCCAAAAACGAGGCCAAAGACTTCTTTTCATTGATTTCCTCTTCTAAATTTAGGTGCGTCTTCTAATCAAGTGCGTCTTATAGGCCGAAAAATACGGTAAGTGACAACATGCCTTTAACTGGAATGGATTCCTACACGAATGATTTCTTCTTTTAATTTCCCAGCTTGGTCTGGAGACAGCTAAAACCCACACAGTTGCTTTCTTGTATATACCTGATTTTTCAAAGCGCATTTCACAGCCATCCATTTTTGCTCTGAGCTGAAGGGAATCTCTTTCGTTCGCTCGTAAGTATCGTTTATATCATCCAGGTCCATCTAACGCAGATAAGAGAAGGACAGAATGTCAACACAAATTCATTACTCACAGCGTTGGTCAAATAGATCAACACAAAATTGCATCAACACTCCTCCAGTCCAAAGCTGAATATTTTAGTGCCAAGTGTCTAATGCTGCTTTTGAACTTGGGATGTCAGGTTTTGGAAAAGGTTATCAATCCAGGGCTGTTTAGACTGAGTTTCCTTTTGAATGCTCACATTCCTTCTTCGCTTGCTTTATTGCAAACATACAAGCAGCCTGTGGACTCAATTAGGTCACCTTCCTGCCAGTGGATTCACCTCTGTTAATATCTTAAGGGCTGCCCCAAAGAAGAGGGAGTCAAGCTATTCTCCAAAGGCTTAGGACCGGGATATTTACGGGACCGCCTTCTGCTACCACTTTCCTCCCACCGTCCGGTGCGCTCCCACAGAGAGGGTCTCCTCGGGGTGCCGTCAGCCAAACAATGTCGGCTGGCGACCCCCAGGCGGAGAGCCTTCTCTGTGGGGGCACCTACCCTCTGGAATGAGCTTCCTCCAGGACTTCGTCAACTTCCTGACCTCCGGACCTTTCGCCGCGAGCTGAAGACGTATTTATTCTTCCACGCAGGACTGGCATAGAATGGGTTTTAATAGGATTTTAATTGGGGTTTTATGATGTTTGTATTTTATATTTAAATTATAGCTAAATTGAATAAGTTTTTTAATTCTGGTTTTATTGTGTTGTATGTGATTGTTATTTTATCTGGCTGTTAACCGCCCTGAGTCCTTCAGGAGAAGGGTGGTATAAAAATTAAAATATTATTATTATTATTATCTGAAGGCAGGATAAGAAGCCATGGGTGGAAACTAATCAAGAAGAGAAGCAACTTAGAACTAAGGAGAAATTTCCTGACAGTTAGAATAAGTGGAACAACTTGCCTGCAGAAGTTGTGAATGCTCCAACACTGGAAATTTTTAAGAAAATGTTGGATAGCCATTTGTCTGAAATGGTGTAGAGTTTCCTGCCTGGGCAGGGGGTTGGACTAGAAGACCTTTAAGGTCCCTTCCAACTCCGTTATTATGTTATATGCAGGCAACTGCTATCTTGATCAATTCACTTTTTAATCTCACAATCTTCAGAATGTTAAATAATTCTCTGCTATCTTGACGATCGCAGTACAGCAAGGGGCTACCTCGATGCATTTTCAGATTAAATAAAAACCAAATGAAATATAAAATTAATAAGTGTATGAATCACAGTGAAGGACCTTACCTTCATAGCCAAGGCAAGGAGGGCCCCTTCTGTGGGTTGCCCCATCACGGCTGCCTTCCTGATCACGGCATTGTTGGCGACACAACCAGCCTGCAAAAATTTAATTTCAGCTTTTATGGAATGCAGAAAGAAGTGAACGAATCACCTTTGGTACATCAGCTCTGGGTTCAATTTGATTCGAGGGCTAGCTCTCAAACTATGAGCCAGGTCTACAGCCTTGAGAGTTAACCTCCAATAAACATTTTGCGTGTCATGAAATTTTGTTTTACTTTAAATGAACTTCCTAAGAAAAGAACAACATTCCAATAGTCTGAAAATGCTCTATTTGCTTTTATCCTTCAAGGTGCTGTTATTAATAATACGGTAACAGGTTACTGGAATAACCTGTTATTTGAAATAACCAAATAATTTACCTCCACAAGTTTTCCCACTGATATGTTTGAAAATCCTTTGATGACTTCTTTCGAGGGTAAAAGGCACACACTTCCTTCTCTGTTATATCCAACTCCACTCACCTGGAAGAATATAAATCAGTAAGAAGGAATGTAAAGAAATACCCGAAGGAAGGAAGAGCCAACCATTTCTATCTACCGTACTTTTTTTGGGACTATAAGACGCACCTTAGTTTTTGGGGAGGAAAATAAGAAAAAAGCTGAGGTGAACTTTAGCAACAGGTTTGTTGGTTGTGAGCTCTGCACCTTGCTTTTTTTCCCAACCTCTGAAACCTCCATTTGAGAGGCTTTTTTCCAGCCTCTCAAACAGAGGTTTCAGAGGCTTTTTTCCCAGCCTCTCAAACAGAGGTTTCAGAGGCTTTTTTCCCAGCCTCTCAAACAGAGGTTTCAGAGGCTTTTTTTCCAGCCTCTCAAACAGGTTTCCGAGGTTTTTCCCCCCAGCTCTTAAACAGGTTTCAGAGGCTTTTTTTCCAGCCTCACTAGGCAGGGCTACATTTGGTGTATAAGACGCACCCAAATTTTTACCCTCTTTTGGGGGGGGGGGAAAGGTGCATCTTTTACTCCCAAAAATACGGTACATTACAAAGACAAAATCTCGATTAGAAGGCAATTCGCTCTTTTCAAAGAATTGGACAATGGGTATAGTCAAAAACCAAGGAAATTTGGGATGGAAACAAATAATTAAGAGTCCGTGAGGTAGGACAAGTATGAACCACATTTAAAGGGGAAAAAAAATCAAATCTAAGACATTAGATAAGAATGGCTAAGATTAAACCCATTAGTGCTGAGGAAACAGCTGGAGTACCTCTGCCTTAAATCCATCGGAGGTCACAAGCTGAGTCACGGCCATCTCGTTGTTGGTGAGAGTTCCAGTCTTATCAGAGCAAATCACATTGCAACAGCCTGAGAAGAAAGGATTTGTCCAAACTGGGTCTTACCTTAGTAAATTAGTAGCGCGGACTCTCCAAATACCAAAGGTTTAGTTGTCTAGCTTAACGGAAAGGAGGACTAGGGCAGCGGTTCTCAACCTGTGGGTCGCGACCCTGTTGGGGGTCGAATGACGATTTGCCAGGGGTCGCCTAAGACCATCGGAAATATGGGAAGTATACTTGCGAGTCGAAGAATTGCGCTCCAATGGTTGACTTCACAAGCCAGCTGCAGGCTCTTCAAATCGCTAGCCGAATTCGGCTTCAGGCGCGATGAATTAAAAAAGAGAGAAATCTTTGCTCTGATGTCTCCCTCTCAAGCCAGCTGCAATCACTCCCAATCGCTAGCCTAATCTGGCTTCAGGCGCGATAAACTTAATAGGGGAGGAGTCTCTGTTTTAATGCCTCCGTCCTCAAGGCAATCGCAAGCAGTTCAGATCACTAGCCAATATGGCTTCAGGCGCGATAAATTCAAAACGAAAATAATTTTACGGTTGGGGTCGCCGCATTGTGGGGAATTGTATTAAAGGGGTCACAGTACTATAAAGGTTGAGAACCACTGGACTAGGGGGTGACATGATAGCAGTGCTCCAAGATTTGAGGAGCTACCACAAAGAAGAGGGGGTTGACTTATTCTCAAAAGTACCCGAACAAACTTCGCTGACGGCCTCACCTATCCATACTATAACGTGTCTGCTCCCGTGAACTCCAGTCTGAATTCAAAAGACGTCAAGACCGAGGAGAGACTGACTTATACATTGAGTACCACGCTGACTGTATTAAAAGTAAGACCAACAGCCCACGTCTTGACAACCACCACCCCAACAACCAATACTAGGCATACACACCTCCTAACTTCGTCAAGATCCACCACTACAGGCCTTAAGTGCAAGCTACTTAACGCAAGAAGCCTCGCAAACAAAATGCCAGAATTCCTCCTCTTACTAAATACGGCTATATTCGACTTTATATTTGTCTGTGAGACGTGGCTGAATTCATGCCTCCCAGACTCCCATTACCGCAGTAAGACAGGGCAAGAAGCAATGGATGGAAAGTAATCTAGGAGAGAAGCAACTTAGAACTAAGGAGAAAATTCCTGACCTTGAGGACAATTAATCAGTGGAAAGGCTTACCTCCTGAAGTTGTGGATGCTGCAACCCTGGAGGTTTTTAAGAAGAGAATGGGCAACATTTGCCTGAAGCAAAGTCCTTGCTTGAACAGGGGATTATTTTATTATTTATTTATTATTTTATTTTGGACTAGAAGACCTCCAAAGTTCCTTCCAACTCTATTATTCTGTATTTTATTTGACCCAGTCTTTTCTGCCTTAGGGTGTCAATCTAGGTAACTTCAGGAGGTCCACCAGAAAAAAAATGGCCACTTCTCCTATCAGAGGCCATCTAAAAGATTTATCCTTTATGTCTGGCACCATTTAAAAACCACTAAGCCAGCAGCCATCAATTCCATCTTGTGCTAGAAAATGTTATTAATTTTATCTCCTTCATCTAACCTCCTCCAACGTGATACTGAAGGGCTATTATCTCCAGGAAGACTTATATCGTTTGCATTTTTCAGATTGCATGAACTGATAAAAGATACCTTCTCAGGAATAAATCACGAGGAGGAATCACTAATTTTTCTCTCTACCTGAAATTAATGTCCTCTGGTCAGAAGCACTCATTGTGTTGTCTATTTTCATTTGCTTCTTATAGTAGTTTTTCCCTCTGAAAATGTCTAACAGATGGCTATTCCAGGCTTTAAATATTAGATTTGTACCTTCCTAGAGATTTTTAAAATTACGTTCTCTCCAGCATTCTTGAAATACAGTGATAGTTCTTCAAATTGTGCCATCCAAACAGTTTTGGGGACTATAGAAAATGCTGCATTTAACCTCTTTCACTGCATTAGGAAGGAAGGAAGGAAAGGAAGGAAGGAAAGAAAGGGAAGGAAGGAAGGAAGGAAGCTCAAAAGAAAGTAGAAAAAGAAATTAAGGAAGGAGAAAGAAGCGTGCAATTTTTTAATACATGAGTACAGCAGAAAACTTTGAAGGAAGAAATTAAATCTGAACATTTCTCCTTTTTTCCCCAGATTATTTATTGGCATATCCATTTTTTGACCCTCCCTTTGCAAATGCAAGTCTCTGGAGGAATCTACTGCCAAGCTTTAAAAGTCTAGCATTTTTGCAAATGAAAAATTTGCTTGGTAAATATTTTACCAAGAAATATTTTAACGTATCCCACACAGAAATTTAAGCCAATCTGATAATCTGAAATGAATACAGGTTTCAAAAATAGCTACATGGAGTCTATTCGTAATGAGAACCCAGAAGATGAATGAGAAGCTTTAAAAATAAATATCAGCGCTCATGGAATCACCTTAATTGAAAGAATAGAAACTGTCATAGTTGAATTAATCTTGGCATTAGTAAATACAAATTATGGTATATTCCCTATTATTATCAGTCCCCCCCCCTTAACATGGAATGTTTCCAACTCACCTAGAGTTTCCACTATGGGCAACTTCTTTACGATGACTTGTTTCTTGGCCATTCTCAAGACACCCAATACTAGAGTCACCGTGACTACGATGGGCAGGCCTTCGGGGATGGCAGCCACCGCCAAGCTGCGCACACACAATCATTTACCACTGATGTTACACACCACTACCTCTTCCTGCAAGGAAGTATACCCAAGCATCAACTTGCTCCAAAACCCTCATTCTAGAGTACAGACAGAAGACTGGACTTTTACCAATGGATATGGGTAAATGATGCAGGAATGTAGAATTTTGTGGAATGTCTATTAGATTGTTAGGCCAAAGTTGACTTTTCGAGAAGACTTCTAGTACTACTGTCTTGACCTGATGTCTCTAGTGTCAGGGTTCCAAGTAACGCACCCATTGAAGTCAGAACTCCGAGGCAGGCCGGAATGGGACTTTTCGCCTCGAACTCTTAGCACTGCCTGTTTCTCCACCAGGGTTTCGCCTCCGTGTTATTACTAAAGTGACCAGATTTCAGCGATGGCAAAGTGGGACACCATTGACTGGGGGGGGGGGCGCTGCGCATGCGCGCTGAGTCTTGCCATCTGCCTGAAGGAGGAGAAGCGGCTGCTGCTTCTCCCCTCTTCCAGGCAGGCTCGGCTCGGCTCTCCTCTCGGCTCTTCTCTTCCTCTCGGGTGAAGTCAAGCGGCGTCTCTCCTCCCTCTCGCGCCCCCTTCTCCGCCACTCCCCCTTCTCCGCCTCCTCCTCTTGCATTGCCGCCTCCCATTTTCAGAAACAAAAAAAAATCGGGACTTTTTGGAATTGCCACGGGACGTGGGACAAATTATTAAAAAGCAGTACTGTCCTGCCAAAAGCGGGACGTCTGGTCACTATAGTTATTACGCCTCGGTACTTTGGGCCACGGGCTCTCCGTCCCAGTCCCTTCTCTGTTGCCCTTTCATCGCAGTACAATTCGCATCAGGTTTTTGGGTGCACAAGGCAGTTCAAAGCCAGCCAATCGGTGCAGGGGCTCGGGGGCTTTGGGAGTAGAGTGGGGGCATTTCTTTTTCTTTCTCTTTTTCTCTCCTCTTTCTTTTTCTTTCTCTCCACACCCCCGCTCTTCTCTTCCCGTTCAGTGTCAGGGAGGCAGGATTTTTTTTTGTTTACATTTATATCCCGCCCTTCTCCGAAGACTCAGGGCAGCTTACAGTGTATAAGGCAATAGTCTCATTCTATTTGTATATTTACAAAGTCAACTTATTGCCCCCCCAACAATCTGGGTCCTCATTTTACCTACCTTATAAAGGATGGAAGGCTGAGTCAACCTTGGACCTGGTGGGGCTTGAACCTGCAGTAATTGCAGGCAGCTGGTTTTAATAACAGGCTTCTTACAGCCTTGAGCCACCACGGCCCTTGATCAGGATCAGATATAGGGGAGCTTCCACCCCTTCCCTTCTGTCTCCTAACAAGCACCTGAGGCTGTTTAGCCTTGTCCTAGTCAATTCCTTCCCTTTTCTGGGGATTTTCCTCTACAGGCCCTCCCCCCCCATCTTTTGTGGCTGGATCCCTCCCCTGCGCTGCTCTCGGGAGGCTCCGAACTGACAAAGCCTGTCTCTGAACTGCAGCCCCCACTCTACTCCCAAAGCCCCCGAGCCCCTGCATCGATTGGCTGGCTTTGAACTCTCCTGTGCACCCAAAAGCCCGATGCGAATTGTACTGCGATGAACGGGCCATAGAGAAGGGACTGGGATGGAGAGGCCGTGGCCCAAAGTACCGAGGCATAATAATAACGTGGAGGCAAAACCCTGGTGGAGAAACAGGCAGCGCCAAGAGTTCGAGGTGAAAAGTCCTAGACCCGAGGCAGATAGATTCCTCAAAGAACAATTTATTTGGATACATCACATTGACACAACTGGGGAAAACCGATTCTGAAAGTTCCTGCTGTTTTCACCTGATTAAAACGGAAAGTTTTCCCCTTTCCCCAAGTCATCAGTCACATTGTCCAATAGAGGTGCTGGCCGGTTGCTTGGTTACTTTGCTCCTCCTCTCCCAGCCCCCTGTTGGAGTGACCTTGTTTCCCACAGGAAAACTTTTTGTTTTGACTGCAAAACCCCAGCTAACTATTTCCCCCCTCCCTGTCCCCTTTTCTGTCTTGTGGCAACCCTGAAGCCACAAAGATGGCCTCGGCCAGGTCCGCTTCAGGGTTGACATCTAGGGTGTTGGGAATTGTCATACAACATATCCAGATAGAAGAAATCTATCGCAATTTATCAAGGGTGAGAAGACTTCTGAGAACATCTGTTCTCTGCATTGGTCTTATATCAGAGGCTGGAGAGCACTGGAATTCCTTCACTGAGCAGAAAGTCCACCAGATATGTCCTCTTTTGACTCTATGAGAAAGTTTGCATATCATACGGATTCATAATGTAGTATATCGGGCTTTGACCTAACATGATGAGTGATCCCAACTGTTATGGGTTAACTGAAGTCAGAATCAAGTATTACAATTTTTAAAAACCAGTTATAGTTCAGCAAACCACGCCTCAGCATGATATGGCAACTCAGCTTTGGGTTCTTTAATAGTTCAACATGCTACGTCTACATGCAGAAGAAATCTCTCTCAAACTTACCTCACTCCAATGGTGAACATGTCAAGGAGATGTTTCCCCTGAAGCCAGCCAATCAGCATGAGTAAACCTTGAAGGACATAGACACCATCTTGTTTACTCCACGGCATCGCACACATCTGGCAGAGTAACTGAGGCCTTGCTCAAAAAATAGCTTATTTTTCTGATTGTACCCATAAACATAAGTTCCTGAAGAGGGGAATCAAGACCCCTCATTTCATGTAGACCCAACATCCTGATCATATCCAAGAATATGAGCATCTACAGAGGGGTATCAAGGTATTTGATGACAGCTAGAACAATTAATAAGTGGAACGACTTGCCTGCAGAAGTTGTGAATGCTCCAACACTGGAAATTTTTAAGAAAATGTTGGATAACCATCTGACTGAGATGGTGTAGGTTTTCCTGCCTGGGCAGGGGGTTGGATTAGAAGACCTCCAAGGTCCCTTCCAACTCCATCATCATCATCATCATCATCATCATCATCATCATCATCATCATCATTATTTCACGTTGACCACACTTCATGCTGACATTTCTCAACCTAAGCAGCTTAAAAGTTGTGTAGGCTTCAACTCTCAGAATTCCCCAGCCAACCTTGTTGAAGTCCACACATCTTCAGGTTGCTGAGGTTGAGAAACACCGATGAGGACAGTGGAAAACTGAAACAGCCAGTGGTGAAATCTGAACCGGTTTACTACCGGTTCGCTGGCTGCGCATGTGTGCTGCGGCCACGCATGCGCAGTGCGCACCACGTACCAAATGCAAGGTGTGTGCATGTGCAGTACACGCCTAAAGGAGGCATGGGCTAAGTAGAATAGTGGGGGGAGGGTGATTAGCTGTGGCGCACAATCTTTTTTTTTTTTACTTTTAAAAGCATTTTTTTACAATCTAGTCTGCCGAATAGGTTGAAAAAAAATGCTTTTAAAAGTTAAAAAAAAGGCTCTGAAGATCAGGCAGCTCAGCTGGGATCGTCAGAGACTTTTTTTTTACTTATTAAAAGCATTTTTTTACAATCTAGTCTGCCGAATAGGTTGAAAAAATGCTTTTAAAAGTAAAAAAAAAGGCTCTGAAGATCAGGCAGCTCAGCTGGGATCGTCAGAGACTCTTTTTTTACCTTTTAAAAGCATTTTTTTACAATCTAGTCTGCCAAATAGGTTGAAAAAAATGCTTTTAAAAGTTTTTAAAAAGGCTCTGAAGATCAGGCAGCTCAGCTGGGATCGTCAGAGACTTTTTTTTAACCTTTTAAAAGCATTTTTTTACAATCTAGTCTGCCGAATAGGTTGAAAAAAAATGCTTTTAAAAGTAAAAAAAAAAGGCTCTGAAGATCAGGCAGCTCAGCTGGGATTGTCAGAGACTTTTTTTTTACCTTTTAAAAGCATTTTTTAAAAGAAACAGCAAGCTTGGAAGCGGGTGACCAGGCATTGGGTGGGCATGGTGGGGGGAGGAGAGAAGGATTTTTGCTATCGGTTCTTCAAACCACCCGCCGCCATCACTATTGGATCGGCTGATCCGGTCCAAATTGGGAGCATTTCACCACTGGAAACAGCCCATATGCTCTTTGGTCTCTAAAATTTTTTGGGAAAAAAAGTGTAACTCACCAATGATCCCAAAGGAAGCTATAGTAAGTTGTTTTCCCAATTTATCCATGTTTCTCTGCAAAGGTGTCTTTGGAGTCTTGAAGCATTAGACCAGAAGGAAGGAAGAAATGGAGGGGGAAGGACAAAAGACATGAAAGAAATCTGTCAAACCGACTGGCCACATAATAATACAATAATCTCAGCATCTGCACTGGCTACCAGTCAGCTTCCAAGTGTGACTCCAAGTGTTATTTGTCATTTCTACATTTGAGAACTTGGTTTTGGTTTTGAGTTGAGAACGACATGCTCAGAGTCCGTTTACCCTAACCCTAACTCTTACCTCTTCCTCTTGCATCATTTTGAAGACTTCCCCAAACTGTGAGTTTTCACCAGTTCCAATAACAATCCCCTGTGGAATAAAAAAGAGGTTAGAAAATGGTATATCCAAAACTGACTTTTTGCTTACATTCTGAAATCCACAGTCCAAAGTTGCAGACACTTTTCTGACATAATGTAGGGAATTTCTTATACCTTATTCTCCCCAGCCCCTTCTATACTTCTAAAATATTTTGGGGGGACAACTATGTAAGTTCTGCAACAACGATAAATGCAATTTTAAGGTCTTTTTATTGCGCTAAAAGCTTTAGATCAGGACTACTGAGCTGGGAAAGGAGCCTCTCACTTTTTCTATTTCAAAATTAAATAGTCTTCTCCCTCCAAGTTTTCCCCTTCATATTAACTGTGGCATATTTTTCACATAGTAGTTGACAGTTGTAGGGACAATGAAAACATGATTATCCATGGTTTTGTGAATATAGTTTATTTAATACACCCAATATGCTGGATTCACGCAACCTGCTGAGCCATAAGCTAACTGCATAGGCCAGTTTTGCACCTCAAGCTAACTAAAATATGGTTGGCTGGCTTATGATTCAGTGTTGTGCAAACACAGCCTATACATCTTAAGGGAGATTTTCTTGAGATGCAGGCTAGAATCCAAAAGTCCAGGAGGAGCTATGATGCAGGTTCAGAGAAGAAACCTAGATTCAGAAGTGGAAGAACCAAGAATATGGAGGCATATCATTGCTCAAAAAGGAGTTTTTCTTAACAGATCTATTCTTGTATTTCTTCGTGCTCAAGGGGGATACATTGTGGATAGACAGAAGCTGGTTTTATATTTCAGAAGCTGCCACTATGCAATTCCATGGTTCCCCACTTGGGAGAGCTAGCCACCAGCCCAACATCTAATGAAAAATATCCATTTTGGACCACAGAGTGGTCCATTCCTAGTGAATCCAATCTCTTCGAGTTCTATAGATCAGGGGTCTCCAACCTTGGCCACTTTAAGACTTGTGGACTTCAACTCCAAGAATTCCTGGGAGTTGAAGTCCACAAGTCTTAAAGTGGCCAAGGTTGGAGACCTCTGCTATAGATTTAGTTCTGGCTGATTTAGTCAGGCTTCGTTATGAGAAGGAAGAAAGACCATCTCTTCATCATGTGTAGGTCCTACAGCTGATAGAAGGATGAATCAGAAAGGAAAGGACCAAGCCCAGAGGATGAAGCCATGTAGCATCCTCGACAGACAACTATTTTGGAGGGTCCTCTCAGGGCCTGGAAAAGCTGGAGCTACCCTTTGTCTACACTGTCCAGAAACAGGTCCATGATCTTAAAACAAGAAAAGATCATGTTCCCACCCTTCAGAGTAGCAAACATCTCAGAAGCCAGAGACAGGTGAAAGATCAACATTCCCAAGAGCAAGAGGGAGCCTAGCCACGTTAGAGAAGAATGATTGCCATGAAAGAATGCTCAACTTGTTCTACAGCTCTCTTGGTTCAAGATATGAAGAACTGATTCAGATTGCAGAGCCTCCAAACAGACGTCATCACTCCGACCTCTCAAAAGCTAGATGGAATGATGAAGCTAGGATTCATGTCCAGCACTGAAGATCTTCAAACAGTTCCTAGCACACACCAAACTTAAAACACACGCCAACTCTCTTTGTTATGCGGCGGGCGGAGAGCCACTCACTTTAGCCTTGCCGTATCTCACAAGAGTTCCCATGAAGACCACGTTGGTGAGAGTCATGATGTCTCCCGAAGAGGCTAAGATGCCATCGTTCTTACTACAAGGTTCCACTTCACCAGTCAAGCTGGACTCATCCACCAGGAGATCTATCACCTTCAAAGAAAATCAGATGAGTGCATTTGATCACTGCATCGTTGGAGTCCACGCTGCTCTTTTGCTTAAACTAGGAGAATCGCCCATAGTCACTTGCTCATGAGATGGGTGACTACAGAAATTAGATGAATAAATAAATGAGCTGGCATACAGGTGATCTTCAAATTACGGACACATTTGGGGCCAGAATTCTCCATGACCAAGCAAACTGGTTGTGAAGTGAGTTGCGCCCAAGGAATCTACGATTGGGCCTCTTCTCCTTGAAGCCCACTTCCTTGGCCATGATGTGCTACATCTCCAGCCATAGAAAAATCTTGAAGTCGGGACCAGGGGTGAAATGCTCCCGGTTCGGACCGGATTGCCTGATCTGGTAGCGATGGCGGCGGGTGGTTCAGAGAACTGGTAGCAAAAATCTCTCCTCCCCCCTCATGCCCAGCTGAGCCGTGCAATCATCAGAGGTTTTTTTTTTTAAACTTTTAAAAGTATTTTTTCTTCAGCTGAAAAAATGCTTTTAAAAGTAAAAGAAAAAGCCCCTGATGATCGCGCAGCTCAACTGGGATCGTCAGAGCCTTTTAAAAGCATTTTTTCTACAGCCGAAGAGATTGTAAAAAATGCTTTTAAAAGGCTCTGATGATCCCAGCTGAGTTCCCTGATCGTCAGAGGCTTTTTTTTTCTTTTAAAGGCAAAAAAAAAGTTCTTCAGCTGAAGAGGTTGTAGAAAAAATGCTTATAAAAGTTAAAAAAAAAAGTTAGCTACGCCCACCCAGCCACATTACCCCCCCACCATGCCACGCCCACAGAACCGGTAGTAACAAATTTTACATTTCACCCCTGGTCAGGACTCTGAAAACACTTTTCAGACACACCGACCTAAGAGGTTTGCGTGGACTTCCTCAATTCACCTACTCTTAGTGGTTCGGAATCATAAGGACCAGTAACATGGGCCTATCTATTAGATGTCACATGTGATTGTCTCATGTGACCCCATGCATAGAGGGGTATTCAGGGTGTCCTCAAGCATTACCTCTGTGAGTCTTATGTCTGCAGGGATGCGATCTCCGATGGAAAGGCAGACAACATCTCCTGGCACAAGTTCTCGAGCGAGAAGGTGTTGCATTTTTCCTTCTCTCAGGCTGGATTTACAGAGAGACAAAAACAAAATACTAGGTGTTATACATGGCAAAGCACATTTGTGAATGGGGTGTGGATGAAGACAGAAAGGAAAGAAGGAAGGATACACACAACCACACACATATACACACAACAAGAGATCAGATAGATAAATCACCAATACTGATAAGGAAGTAGGAGTTTTTCATCATTATTCACATTCAGCCAGCAGAGAGAATGATCCATAGTCAAGAAGCTGGAGCAATTGCCAGCTGAGTACAAGAAACACTGATGCTAATAATTCCTTGAGCAGAATTCAGAAGTTGCCTGAATGCTGGCTGCAAAGATGGTGGCCAGAAGACTTCCAAAGCAGAAAGGAAGAGAAGAGAAGAGAAGAGAAGAGAAGAGAAGAGAAGAGAAGAGAAGAGAAGAGGCTGTACATGCTCCCACCATGAAGAGTGACCTATCTTCCACAGATCCTGCTTACCAGTTGCATTCTGGTGGAACCAACTTGTTAAGTTCTTCCAGCGATTTTTCAGAGCGATACTCCTGCAGGAAAAGAAACACAACTGATGTGACTTCACTGATGGCTGCTGCTACTACTAATAGTAATAATAATCCAAGGTGGAAAATCATCGTACCTGGACAAACGCTACTGTGACAACAATAACGACAGCCTGTTGGGGAAGAAAAGATGTAGATAAATCCAGACACATTTTTAATGTCAGAAAACAGTTCGGGCAACTCTCATCTCAACTACCTGGATATAATAATTAGCTGCAGTTTTTTTTAAGGGTGCAAACCAGAGGTGGGTTCCAGCAGGTTCTGACCAGTTCTGGAGAACCAGTAGCAGAAATTTTGAGTAGTTCGGCGAACTGGTAGTAAAAATTCTGACTGGCCCCACCCCCATCTATTCTCTGCCTCCCAAGTCCCAGCTGATCGGGAGGAAATGGGGATTTTGCAGTAACCTTCCCCTGGAGTGGGGAGGGAATGGAGATTTTACAGTATCCTTCTCCTGCCATGTCCACCAAGCTACACCACTAAGCCACGCCACGCCCACCAAGCCACACCCACGGAACTGTAGCAAAAATTTTTGAAACCCACCACTGGTGCAAACGTTCTCAATTTCCCCCCCCTCACACATGTGTAGAAGTCATTCATGCAACCCATCTGACAGAAGCAAAAGATGGAGGGATTTAATTAGAAATCCTTAAGATTTTTCTTCTTGTCCTTTGGCAGTGTTCCCTTCCGACTGTGCTGAGGCCAAGAACTGCAGAGGTCATGCTTCTATTGGAGAGAGACCACCTACCATTGTAATGCTCACGGAGTCTTCGTACTCTTTAGTAATCAGACTAACCACGGCAGAAGCCAGTAACAAAAGGATCAGAGGGTTCTTAAACTACAATGAAAGAAAGAGTCGATGTTGATGAAGGGCATTCTTGTTCTCTTAGTTTATTGTGAGGCTGAAATGATCCTACTTTAGATGTGTGGGGTGAAGACCCATCTCTCTGGAGAACGTTATAATGCTGGGAATGTCTTCTACGAAAGAGGAGAAGAGGGCAGCCACCAGAAAGGTAGAGGGATTCAATTCCAGGGGTAATGGGCAGAAGTGGGTTTCAGCAGGTTCTGACCAGTTCTGGAGAACCGGTGGTGGAAATTTTGAGCTGATCGGGAGGAAATGGGGATTTTGCAGTAACCTTCCCCTGGATTGGGGAGGGAATGGAGATTTTACTATATCCTTCCCCTTCCACGCCCACCAAGCCACACCCACCAAGCCATGCCATGCCTTCAAGCCACGCCCACAGAACTTGTAGTAAAAAATTTGAAACCCACCACTAGTTATGGTGCGTTTCAAAATCATTGTAAGAGCTGAAGGATCAGTTTAAGTGTAGGTCATCACAGAGAAGATCTATCTATCTGGTCACCAGGAGTCAACAAAGTCTTGATGGTCCCTCACCAACTAATCAATCGTAAGATTAAATGTTGCTACACTTCACACCCAGAATTCATTGCAAGAGATCTAGGTCTCTGCACCAACTGCAGAAGTTCTCCAGCCATCTTAAGCAGAGACTTCTCTTGAGCTTCTGGACACATTGAAAGTACACTTTCCTCTCTATCTCTTCAATTTACCATCCATCACTATAATCCCACCTCAGCCTTAGAAGGAATATTGTGTCTGCACTACTTTGCCACCACAAACCACACCTTTTTCTGCTGTTAAAATGTGCTACCTGGTCAAGGTATTTCTTCCACACTGGTTCTGTATTATCTGCCACAAGTTCATTCCAGCCATGTTTGACTCTGCGGTGCAACACTGAGAATTCTGAAAGTCCTCGATCTAAGTCAACCTGGAAGAGACACCAATAGGCAAAGGAGTAGGGTCAAGACTTTGGGTCAAAACTGGCTTGGCGCAATGGAGCAAAACATCTCTGTCAATAAACAAACAGACTTTGATTAGGCAGTTACCCTTTTTTGACATTTGGATTTCCTAGTGCTTGGCTCCACCATCATTAACACTTAGAAGAGTGTTGCTCAACCTCGGCTGGCTGAGGAATTCTGGGAGCTGAAGATGAAGTCCCATCTTAACAGTGACAAGGTTGAGAAACACTGATCTTCTAGAAGAACTTTTCAAGATGGGAACCTTTGCTCTTCAAGTAACGTCTTCCAGGAAGTAGGGACCGGGATGATCAGAGCTACAAAGCCCATGGCATCCTAGGGAAGAGGTCTTCTCCTTCCACCTCACTGAAGGCAGGAGAAATAACTAAATGGAGATGCGATCTCCTAACATAATTCTGGTTGGGGCCAATGTGTACATCTTCATTCCAACACTTAAACTGAGATACCCTAAATAAAACAATTGACCAGCTTGCAAGCTGACCTGATCTTGTGTGTGTGTGTGTGTTTATGCGTGCAATGAGATTTGAAATGTCACCTTTCATTTTTCATGTTTGCCATTTGCCTCGTCAATTCGAAAGTAAGGAGTGCCGTGAATTTGAACTGCTTTTGTTTTCCACTGTGATAAAAGGCGCAAGAGGCGGTGAATCAGAATGTTGGCTTCTCAGTTCTTGGACACTCTTTTAATGTTGTGGTTACTGATCATTGGGGAAGATCACAATCTGTGTTTATTCCTATAAACTTCCTTATTCACAAAGAAGTGGCACCGGCTTGAATCTTTGCAAAGAGATTGTCTTCTTATGCAGAGACAACATTGTGGCCAGGGGGGAAAAGAAAACTAATTACTGTATCTATCAATCCTCTTGGCTGACATTCTTCACCTGTACGGTCTTAAGCTGGTTAGCAAACATTCTTTCCCTTTATAGGAAGCTCTTCAGATAGACAATATTTACCTTATTCTGAACAGATCTTTTTAAGTCATGGAGGGTTATCCTTCCACTAGGGATAATACTAAAGGGCTCCCTTTAAGAATTCGATGACACTTACCTGCAAGGTTTTGGCCAGCTCTTCTACTTGACATTGGCAAGCTGTTTTGGGAGGAATGGCCTCAATTTCTTTCTCTTGATGAAGTGACTTCAGTTCAGATTCGTCTTCCGACTGCATCATGCAAGCGGTAAATTGAGGAACATTAGTCGGTGGGTCACAGTTAAGACTCTCCTTGATCCTTGTCATAAATCACTGCTTGGGGTTGAGAGAGAGGGCCAAGTTCCCACTTTCACACACCAGCGCCAATTCTTTGTCGCTACTAGCAAACTTCCCATGAACTATGACAAGGAGGAAGGCGTCATTGTTTCCCCCTCTTGGCCAGAGGTGGGTCTTTCACATCCAGTTCAGCAGAATGATGGTTCTTCTGGCCTGGTTTGGTTAATTCACCCATTGCAAATTTACACTCAGCTTTACCTGCCAAGGGCTTCTTCAGCTTCAACCACAATCAGACGATTGTGCAGATGATCGATACAAACTCAAGGTCAACTGCTCCAAACTCGATTGCGGGAAATACGACTCCAGCAACAGAGTGGTCAACACCTGGAATGCTCTACCTGGCTCCGTTGTTACAGCCTCAAACCCTCCCAGCTTCAACCTTCAACTGTCTACCGTGGACTTCACCCCATTCCTAAGAGGTTTGTGAAAGGGGGCGTGCGTAAGCGCACCAGCGGGCCTACCACGCTGCCTGTCTTACTGTCCCCATTTGTCTGTACTTACTTCCTTTGTTTATGTTTATACCTATACCCAGGGGTGAAATGTAAAATTTGTTACTACCGGTTCTATGGGCGTGGCTTGGTGGTGGTGGGGTAATGTGACTGGATGGGCGTGGCCAACTTTTTAAAAAAAAAACACTTTTAAAAGCATTTTTACTACAACCTCTTCGGCCAAAGAGGTTGTAAAAACATGCTTTTAAAAGCCTCTGATGATCAGGTCAGGCAACTCAGCTTGGATCACCAGAGGAGCCTTTTAAAAGCATTTTTTTCCCAACCTCTTCGACTGAAGAAGTTGAGAAAAAATGCTTTTAAAAAGTTCAGACGATCCCAGACGCGTGATCATCAGAGGCTTTTTTTTTTTTTACTTTTAAAAGCATTTTTTCAGCCAAGGTTAGAGACCCCTGCTCCAGTGGGCTCTAGCTAGGTAGTTTCTGAGTATGTGGCATTTCTTTGTTCATGGTAATTAATACCCCTGGCCAGGAGTTTCATAAGCCCTAAATTGTGAAAATGAGCACTCTGTTTGCTTTGGTTTCTAAGGTGTTCTTTTTTTCCACCTTCTCTTTTTTGCTCTTTTGATTAAGTTCATTGTGACTTCAAGTTTAGGAATTAAAGTAAACACTGCCTTTAAATCTCTGGGAAGCAGATAAATGCCTTTTTTTTTTTGTTAACAGAAGCAATCCAGAGTGGGCCCAGTGCTGCAATGCATCAGGAAATCTAAAGGAAAGACTTTTGTGTTTGCATTTGGTTTGTGGTGCCAAGGTTCCCTTCTGACAAACTTTGTCCTTGGCGAGCTAAATAAATAAAACAGGCAGGTCATCTCTCACCAGTTGGATTTTTTTGGTGGTTTTTTTTTTTTTTTTTTGGAGGAAACAGAATTATTAGTTTAATCAAGCCAACGTGGACACCGAACAGGGCTGGGGAATGTTAAACATGTTTTTCTATGAGCCAGATTCACAAGGATTAGATTTGATACTTATTTCTAGACATCAGAATCAAAGGCTTTTGGTCCAATTATGGCCACTTTTAAGACTTGGGGGACAACAACTCTCAGAATTCCCCAGCCAATATGGAATTCTGGGAGCTGAAGTCCACAAGTCTTAAAGTTGCACGCTCCTGACTCAGGGTGTTTTACAGCTTTTCTCGGTTCAAATAAACCAGGTTTATAGGCTTCATGGGTGTGATGGAAATCTTGTAAACATTTGAGCAATGTAATCTTAGAATCCAGATACAACTTCCTTCCAGTTAGGGGAATGGCACTTTTTAAAATCTTCTGTCCTGGGCGCCTTTCTTCACTATTATTATTATTATTATTATTATTATTATTATTATTATTATTGTTGTTGTTGTTGTTGTTGTTGTTGTTGTTGTTGTTGTTGTTATTATTATTATTATTATTTTGTTCTGCTTTGGGAACAACTGACGTGAAATTCAGGTGATGGATAGATTGATGGATGGATGGATGGGTAAAAACTGTGTCCTTGATACATTTTTTTTAAATTAAACTCTGCTCTCATCTAGAGTGCTAATCTTACAATATTTGTTGCCTGAGTATATATAAAAAAGATCAAGAAATGGAGATCTTTCCAGGAAAGCAGTGTAAATATTCCAAAGAAGGAAACAGAAAAAGCAGTCTGGAAAAGATCGTGCTATAGTTAGGCACACCCAACATTTACTATTGCAAGTATCTATACGTTTTCAAACCAGAGTCTACTACAGGTTAGAACCTCATAGGACTAAAAGCCCAAATGTCTTGGATAAATCGAACCCATTCGGATGGGGAGGCAGATGATCCTGAATTGGACAACATTTGGGATACAAGATAAACACCCAACTTAGGTGCTCACAAGTTCTGAATGAGTGCTACAACCACAGGATGGTCCAGATTCAGGAGGTTTCAGTTCTGGGTTTTGGGTCATGATTGACTTCTTTGGGGCCTAGAAGCTAGTTTCTTGGAGGGGAGCAAATGTTTGCTAAAACGAACGAATGAATGGATGAATCCAGTCACACAATCAATTCAGAGGAATAAGGTGTGGTACACAGGGTGTAGTTAAAAAAAATAATAGCCAAGATAGAGAAGTTCCTTGCCTGCCATCTGGCTAGTTTTACAACCCATCTGCGGAACAAGACATTGGCAAATGATTTCTATAGCGCAGCCAAGAAGATGGATATGGTCATGTAAGCACTAGGATCTGAATGCAGGTAATCCTTGACTTACAACGGTTCATTTAGTGACCGTTCAAAGTTACAGCTTACGACCATTTTACACACTTTACAACTGTTGCAGCATTCCCGTGGTTGTATGTTCAAAATTCAGATGTTCTGCAACTGACTCATATTTATGACGGTTGCAACGGCCCGGGGTCACATGATCCCCTTTTGAGACCTTCTGACAAGCAAAGTCAACAGGGAAGACCGATTCCCTTGGCAACCAGGTTACTAACTGAAGAATTGCAGGGGACTGCCTTAACAACAACAATTGTGCCCCGCAAGGTCACAAAACAAGTGTCTGGCTTAGCGAGAGAAATTTTGGGCTCTGTTGTTGGCCGCCCTTGACTACTTGTATTGTCTTTGAGCAAACTTACCTTCTGTTTTCCATCACTTGGAGGCAAAAATAAGAAAGAAAGAAAAAAGAACAGTTTCCTTTCCTGATTAGTTACCATTAATTTATCTCCATTTTAACACAGGTAGATCTTTGCTGAGGAAAAACCAGCATTCTAGCTAAACAGATGCATTAAACTCTGTGCTCTAAAAAAAAAATATTATTAAATATTCCAGGAGCAGTTTTGATTACTTTCTGGGCCCATTTTTCAATAATGCTTTCTTTGTCCCTCCCTTGCTTTGCTTCTAGGAGATATTTAGTGCAGGGAAGGGTGAGGTGAACGCTTTCTTAAAAGGGCCCAGATTTAAACTGCGAGAGTTTCCTTTATTCTCTGATTTTATTGCATCTTATTACTGATTTCCTGCTGGCTATTTCAGGCCCCCTGAAGGGGAAGGAAAAGAGGCTCCATTTATTTCTCAGATCACTTTAAAAAAAACACACAACCTGCCAAATTTCATTCCTTAGGTATTGAATATCTAAATAAACACATAACCAGCCTGAAACTTTCCTGCCTCTTTAATGGCTTTTGAAATAGCACATGATGCTAAAAGTATCCGTTCTAGCTATTTTATCAGGATAGCAATCAGGTGCAATGAAAGATTAAGCACTTTTAAGAGGGTTTTTTTTCTTCTTCTTCCCATAACAGAAATGTTTGCCCTGAGTTTTATTAGCATAGTTTCATGCAGAGGCTGTGCGCATAAATCTTCTAAGAACAGAACAAACTGGGGAAAGGAAAATTTGGAGAGAAAATACACAGGCAGTTTAAGTTTCCTCATTTGGCAAGTTAGCGCTAAGGTTCTGAAGAATTCTCACTTGGGTATGCGAAACGGGTCTTGGATTATCACAGAATAGGGAACTGGGACAACGGGCGATGAGTAGGTTACGGGTGAATGAGTAATGGGAAACTACCATAGGTTTTAGGGCAGTGGTGGGTTTCAAAATTTTTTACTACCAGTTCTGTGGGTGTGGCTTGGTGGGCGTGGCAGGGGAAGGATACTGTAAAATCTCCATTCCCACCCCACTCCAGGGGAAGGTTACTGCAAAATCCCCATTTCCTCCCGATCAGCTGGGACTCGGGAGGCAGAGAATAGATGGGGGTGGGGCCAGTCAGAATTTTTACTACCGGTTCTCCAAACTATGCAAAACTTCCGCTACTGGTTCTCCAGAACTGGTCAGAACCTGCTGAAACCCACCTCTGTTTTAAGGGTAATGTTGGTGTCGACCCAGCCACCGTGTTTTGCTACACCAGAATGTGGACTTAGAGAGCTACGTGAACCCAACAAATGAAGAGGCGAGGAAGTTTAAGAGTAGTGAAGAGCAGAAGGTCAACCTTTTGAGTTGAGACTCTTGCTGAACGTTCAACCTGTCCTTCTCTGCCTATGTTGATCCTCCCCCTTTCCCATTCCTCCACCAGTCATGGTTGGGAGAAAACCTTCCCGAGACGTTCCTTGTGATGACGTTGAAAGAACGCTCCAAGAGAATCGATCCCAGGTCTAACAAGGACTGTGCAAAATGTCATTAGAACGATAAAAATTACTTTTAAGATACTTTGAACGTGGGCCATAACAGGGAGAGTCACTCTAGAAGTAACCAGCCGAATAAGGTAGGTGGATCACTGAACAATAACACTTTTGTGTCCCTATCAAGCCTTGAAGCCAGTGACAAACTCACACACAGGTCTGAGCAACTCCACCAGCTCTTTTCCCTCTTTGCAAGACCCACATTTCCTTCTCTCTCCCCATTGTCCCAAAGGTGCTTCTTCAGGAGGCAACTGGACTTTCTTGGGGTTTTTTCCCCCCTTCTTTTTAATATAAATCCTTCCATTCCCCACTATCCCATCAGAGCTGAAAGAAGCTTCTTGGATGAGAAGCGGAACACCTTCAAAGGAAAAAACAAGAAAGTCCAGTTGCCTCCTGAAAAAAAAGCACCTTTGGGACAACCGTGACCTGGATGATGGAGAATCTCTACAGTTTCTCCCTGGAGATGAACCAAAATGACCCAGAGGACAAGTCAGATGGACAATTCCAACCCAACGTCCCCTCTATAGCAAACCTCCTGACCTGCTCTCCTGTCTCCTTGCTGCCCAGGGACTGGTATTTCCGACCCAGGTGGAAGAAGGAGGACCCATCCTGGAAGAACTTGGCAAAGCAGTGCTTGGCTCCCATCTTGGTGGGCAGGGTGGGAACAGGTCAGGAGGGCACGCAGCTCAAGAAGAAGCTGCCACAGCTGCAGCTGCTGCTGCTTCTGCGACTTATATATATATATTTTCCTGGCTGAAAGACTTACATTCCCTCCTCAGCTCAGGAGGTGCATAGAAAGGTGATCCGGGGGCGTTACCTGATACCGACACACAGCAAACGCCCCGCCTGCCACTCGCAACAGATGTCTGGGAGGGGCCAGATTCTTGCTCAGAAGAAGCTGACCTACCTGGGCAGGTCTCTCAGCTGCGGAGGCTCGGCCTTCCTCCAAGTCCTGGGAAACTCGGCGTTGTATGTTTACAAGAGGATTAAAGTCCTACCTGCTGCCCTAGGTCACAATTTGGGCTGAATTCCTACTCTTGCGTCATTGTAATTCTAGCCAGTTTCTCCAACTGTTCAGCTGCGCTGCAGGAGTTGCAAGCACAGAACGTGTGGTTGGTGCATTTCTACAGGTGTTTGCTTGTGTGCCTGTAGAAAAAGGCTCTCCTGTCGAGTAAGCCCAATGTAGGTTGTTTTGTGTCTGGGGATTGGATCACTCCAGAAATGAGAAAAAAAATCAACATCCAAACTGAGCGAGTGATTCAGCCTTTGTGAGTTTGGGAAGCTGCTGTTATGCTTCTCGTTTACTGCTTTATGGCATTAAAAAAAAGATGAGAAGTCTGGTAGTCCCAAAGTTTCCCAAATGAAGGACCTCTTCAAAACTTCTCATGACCTTGGAGTTTGGTGAGTTTGGGCAGGAGCTCCAAGGGTGAGGGTGAGGTTAGAATGAAACTGCGGGAGTCACTTGTGGAAGAAAACTGCATTCTACCCATTTGTAAAAAACGGTTGTTCAACCCGTGTAAAATTGCATGCATTTTATAATGGAGACCTATATTTCTGCCCCTCTGAAAGGGCTGATGCTGTCGACATCCCCTTCGGTTCATATTTCAGTTGCAAATTACAATTATTGTTATTATTTTTTTTATAAATATTTAGTGTATGTTCATAGTGTTTCCAGCAATATTGGCTGAGGAATTCTGGAAGCTGAAGCCATTTGTCTGAAATGGTGTAGGGTTTCCTGCCTGGGCAGGGGGTTGGACTAGAAGACCTCCAAGGTCCCTTCCAACTCTGATATTATTATTATTATTATTATTAAGTTCACGTGAGTTAAAGTGGCCCAGTTTGAGAGGCACTGCTGTACAAAAAGACCTTCCTCCCCCACCACCCCGCCAAAAAAATTCCAGTCTACGCTGACCTAACCTTTAGGAAAAGGTTCAAGGACTCTGCCTTCCCTTGGTCTTTGCAGAGAAATTTCTTCTGTTTGCACGAGCAATGTGTATTTACAGAAGAGAACACAGCTAACATTTGGCAGAACAACCACAGGTCATAATTACTTCACGGGAAGGCTGCATCGGGAGTTTTACACAATGGGCAAACTCTCCTAAAACAAATTATCTGGGGTTGATTGGTTTCCTCAATTCAAAGAGCGAAAAACCTGACACTGCTTCCCTCCAAGCTGAAAAGAACATTCTTGTGTCACAGTCTGTAGATCCGTGTGTGAAAATTACACGGTTGATGAATTCTTGTCCAGACGTAGAATAAAATAGCTGCTTTGTGGAAGGTGATCTATCGTTGAAGACAAAAGTTCTCTAGTGTTTCATAAATGGTTTTTCGTTGTTTTTTTTTTCATCCCAAGTATCTGGAATTTGAGATTTGCGAATGGATCCTGGAGATTTTTTTTTTCACATGCAAAGTGGATGTTGTCCATCAAGGTGAGACAGTGAGAACAATTAACTGGTGGAACGGCTTGCCTTCCTAAATTGTGGGAGCTTCAACACTGGAAAACACTTAAAAACCTGGAGGTTTTTAAGCAGGACAAGAAGTAATGGATGGAAACTAATCAAGGAGAGAACCAACTTAGAACTAAGGAGAAATTTCCTGACCGTGGAATCGTTTGCCAGAAGTTGTGGATGCTCCATCGCTGGAGGGTTTCAAGAAGAGATTAGACAACCATTTATCTGGAAGGTCTCCTGCTTGAGCAGAGGGTTGGACTGGAAGATCTCCAAGGCCTCTCCCAATCTTGTTATTCTGTGTTCTACATCAAGGGTCTCCAACCTTGGTCCCTTTAAGACTTGTGGACTTCAACTTTCAGAGTCCCTCAGCCAGCAAAGCTGGCTGAGGAACTCTGGGAGTTGAACTCCACAAGTCTTAAAGGGACCAAGGTTGGAGACCCCTGATCTAGGATAATTGGGGAAAAACATAATAACTCCATTGTTCTCCTGCCTCACAGGGAATGCCACATTTCCTGCTTCAAGAAAGACACTCTGGTCATCCATGGTGCCTTCACTCCATCAATATCCTGGTATGCTACATACCAAAGATCTCATTCATGCAGAGGTTTTGGATGAAGGATCGTTATTAGTATGGACAGAATGGCTGAATTCTCTAAAGACCAAATTAAAAGGGGCGTGCATAAGAGCACAAATGTGCCTACTGTTCCTGTCCTATTGTTCCTTTTCATTATATCAAATTAACTTAGTTATTGCATTCTTTTGCTTATATATTTTTTTTCTTATATGATGTGTTGTTGCTTTATGTCTATGTTTGTATACTGTTGTGACAAATGAAATAAAAAAATAAAAAAAATAAATGCCCAGACTATACATTGCCATCTTGTAAGAATAACACTTTCAAAGTGTAGAGTTATTAGAAAAGGCTGTGGTGAAATTCAATTTTTTTTACTACTGGTTCTGTGGGCGTGGCTTGGTGGGCATGGCTTGGTGGATGTGGCAGGGGAAGGATATTGCAAAATCTCCATTCCCTCCCCACTCCAGGCGAAGGATACTGCAAAATCTCCATTCCCTCCCCACTCCAGGGGAAGAATACTGCAAAATCTCTATTCCTTTCCCACTCCAGGGGAAGGATACTGCAAAATCTCCATTCCCTCATCATTTCAGGGGAAGGATACTGCAAAATCTCCATTCCCTCCCCACTCCAGGGGAAGGATACTGCAAAATCCCCATTCCCTCCCCACTCCAGGGGAAGGATACTGCAAAATCCCCATTCCCTCCCCACTCCTGGGGGAAGGATATTGCAAAATCCCCATTCCCACCCCACTCTGGGGCCAGCCAGAAGTAGTATTTGCCGGTTCTCCAAACTGCTCAAAATTTCTGCTACCGGTTCTCCAGAACCTGTCAGAACCTGCTGGATTTCACCCCTGAGAAAAGGCCACTCTTGTCCTTCCTGGTTTTAATGATAAGAGTTGAAGACCATCTAACCCCTTTCCCCGGCAGTAGGTTTATATGAGGCACCTTGAAAAGAAATTCAAACTAGCCTGGCAGCCAACAGATTAAAAAAATGTTTGTCCTCCTGGATAATTCTCCCTCGGTTATGGTTATCCTTTTGACCACCTAGCGTTGTTATTATTTTCCCTTTGACATCACACGTGGCCGGTGGGAAGAGTCCTCCTTGAGTTAACCAAGATGTTTCTGCGTCTGCTTCACGTAGCCCACCACATTGCTGGAACTGCGCCCTGCAAAACAACGGCGGAAAAACAAGCAGTAAAAATAGTATTTTTAATAAGTTAATTTTGAGGGGTGTTTTTTTTTTTGGGTTTTTTTTTAGGAAATGGCAAGGCGGACATTTCCTTTCCACGAAAACAATCCCCCTTCCTGCCGCATTTTTGTTTGGCTTCTGGTTTCCAGATCCTTTCCTATATTCTGCACAACCCGTGATAGCTCAGGCTGTTAGAAGCCTGTTATTAGAACACAGCAGCCTGCAATTACTGCAGGTTCAAGCCCAGCCCGAGGTTGACTCAGCCTTCCATCCTTTATAAGGTAGGTAAAATGAGGACCCAGATTGTTGGGGGGGCAATAAGTTGACTTTGTAAATATACAAATAGAATGAGACTATTGCCTTATACACTGTAAGCCGCCCTGAGTCTTCGGAGAAGGGCGGGATATAAATGTAAAAATAAAAAATAATAATAAAAAAAAAAACCCAGCCTCTTCAACCCAAAGACCTCTTTCCTGTTTATTCTGGTAAGATGGGATCCTGAAAGATGAGCCTTGACATACGACTACAATTGGGGCCAGAGGTTCTGTCGTAAGTTGTTGTAGTCGTAAGTTGAGTCGGACGCGAACTTCCGACCATTTTTATGGCAGTCGTTAACCCAGCGTTGGTAAGCGAACCCCACAGTTGTAGGTGTGAATCCATCCTTCCAAATAGCTGGGATTTTCTGCCAAAAATTTCTCGAAAAGGTGCATAATTGGGATCATGTGACCATGGGACACTGCGGCTGGTCGAAAATGCGAGCTGGTTGCCCAGTCCCCAACTTGCGACTGTCTGACCATGGGGATGCGGTGATGGTCATAAATGCGAGGACCAATTGTAAGAAGGCCTTTTTTTTTTCAGCAATGTTTTTTTTCAGCAATGGACGTCAAACGTTCAACAAACGGTTATAAATTGAGGACCACCTAAGGAAACAACCTTTCTAGATCCGTGTTCTTCAGACTGCTGCTCCTCCGAAATATGATTTAATCATTAACTGCTTTTTATGAATGCTCCAACACTGGAAGTTTTTAAGAAGAGATTGGACAACTGTTTGTTTGAAATGGTGTAGGGTTTCCTGCCTGAGCAGGGGGTTGGACTAGAAGACCTCCAAGGTCCCTTCCGATTCTGCTACTCTGTTATTTTAGTGCTATGAAACTTACCAAAATAGTCCTTGTAGTATTTGGGTCTTAGATTCCATCCATCTGGAGAAGGAAAAAAGAAATATCAAAGCTTAAGCATCTTCACAAATGACCATGTTGCACAGATAGCAAGCTTGGTGAGCCTTCTCTCCTTCACATCTCCTCAAAAAGGAAACGACAAAGCCGAGTTGGAAATCACCCAGCTGTGCTTTAGGTTCTGAGAGCGGGTTTCACAGAAGGCATTTCTGGCCCCTGGAAACTGAGAAGGATGGAGAACTACAACAGGAAACAGCGATGTCTTATTTTAGTTTTTCTATCAATTCCCAAAGGTAATTCTACCCCTGGAGATATCTAAATCACGGGTGTCAAAACTCAAGGACCGGGGCACGGATCCAGCCCATGGGGTGCTTAGATCTGGCCCACGGAGACACCATGGAAACAGCAAAGGACCAGCCTGCATTGTCAGTGAAAATGGAGCTCAAGAGGGTTGCGGGCAGCCCTCCCGAGCTCCATTTTCATCGGCAGAGGGTTGCAGGAAGCTGTCGTAGCCGAAAACGGAGCTCCACAGGTGCCCCCGACATGAGTGACATCGAGCTGGCCATGCCCTCTTGGCCACGCCCCCCACCCCCCAATGTCAAACACAACCCTGATGCTCTCCTCAATGAAATCGAGTTTGAGTTTTTATCTGTGGGCTGTCAGATTCCTGAATGCAAAATAACATCATAACTACATAGTACGATGGACTTGCAGGGCCGGCGCAACAGTGGTGGGTTGCTACCAGTTCGGTCCGGATCTTGCAAACCAAAGAGGTTGTAGAAAAAATGCTTTTAAAAGGCTCCGATAATCCCAGCTGAGCCGCACCATCATCAGAGGCTTTTTTTTTACTTTTAAAAGCATTTTTTCGGCCAAAGAAAAAATGCTTTTAAAAGTTTTTTAAAAAACCCTCTGATGATGGCACGGCTCAGCTGGGCATGTGGGGGGGGGAGGGATTTTTGCTACCGGTTCTCTGAACCACCTGCCACCATCGCTACCGGATCGAGCGATCCGGTCCGAACCGGGAGCATTTCACCTTTGATCTGTCTTCCGCAAGAAGTCCTCACGAATGTGACTTTCACATATTATCTCGCAGGGCCATGACTTATGAACTCGGATGCTTCACATTCCTACCATGTAACTCACCCGAGTTCCCACGTAGCTTGATGCATTGGCCCTGGTTGGGGATGCCCTCGGCGGCATTACCAGGGTGTATGATGTGGCATTCGAATCCCGTTGGACAATGAAGTGGGTCATCTCCATCTTTGGTGGTACTGCATGTTTCAGCTATGGAAACAAACATCTTAAGATCAACAAAGGCCCCTTCATGGCATCTTTGGAGCTATCCCTGCTGTAGTTCCGCTACTGTACCTTGTAGGACTTCTTCTGGTCCGTCCAGGAGCCAGCCATTTCCACCCAGCCATCGAGGTTTAGGTTGAATCAGCCAGTCTAAAACTTTTTTTTTTTTTAAAGACAGAATATTTCTTATTATGAAGAAGAAGCATTTTAAAGGCAAAAAAAAAATGCTTTTAAAAGAAAAGAAAAGCCTCAGACGATCAGGCAACTCAGCTGGGATCGTCAGAGGAGCCTTTTAAAAGCATTTTGTCAGGTCTGGAACCCTAAAGCCTAGTATGGTTTCCAGGCCTGACACATTTTTTACAACCTCTTTGGCCGAAGAAAAAATGCTTTTAAAAGTAAAAAGTTGGCCGTGCCCACCCAGTCACATTACCCCCCCTCACCAAGCCACGCCCACGGAATCGGTAGTAACAAATTTTACATCTCATCACTGGTCCCTGTGCATTTTTCATCCTTTCTGTAGAATCCCATAACAGCATTTTTTTTTTATTTATTTACATTTATATCCCGCCCTTCTCCGAAGACTCAGGGCGGCTTAGTGTATAAGGCAATAGTCTCATTCTATTTGTATATTTACAAAGTCAACTTATTGCCCCCCCAACAATCTGGGTTCTCATTTTACCTACCTTATAAAGGATGGAAGGCTGAGTCAACCTTGGGCCGGGCTTGAACCTGCAGTAATTGCAGGCTGCTGTGTTTTAATAACAGGCTTCTTACAGCCTGAGCTACCATGGCCCACTTGGGAATCAACTAGGTCTACCACCTTAAGCAGGTGCTGCCATTTACCTTACACCCATCCTTGTGAAGGACTCAGAGGACAATTTCAAAACTACCCCGCCTTCGAGACCTTTATTTTGGGATTCAGCAACAGATGCAGGGATGGGTCTACTCTGACAGCATCTCCAGCATGAGATATTATGGGCTAGTCTACCTGGAGGTGGGGGCACCGATTCTAAGCAGGCGTAGATGCATCCGTTATAGCAACAGCGTTTGTGTTTCTCGCATTCAGAGTCCGATCGACAGCTGGGTGCCTCACACGCTCGTTCCGGTAAGGTTTGCGATGGGGGCGGACACCGGTCATTCTTCTGGTAGTGTGCGCTATGGGGATGAAGAGAGTCTTCATAATCCTGGAAGAAAATAGATCTTTTTACTCGACCCCCACCTTCAGCATTTTTCAAACACCTTCTTCCATCCTTTTCTATCAAACGTACTAACACACCAGGTGTGGATTCTACTTATCTTTACTACTGGTTCGCATTGTGCCCGCATGTGTGTGCTTGCTCCGCTTGCGTGCGTGTGCGTTCTTCTGCACATGTGTGTTGTGTCTTGCCCGCTCTCACCGCAGCCGGGGTCTTCTTATCTGCTTCCGAACGCTGAGGAATGTCCTAGTATGCCTCCCGGCCCCAGCCCTGGCTCCATGCCCAGACAGGCTGCGGAGGAGGGAGCATCTCCCGGCCCCAGCCCTGGCTCCATGCCCAGGCAAACGGAGCAACTAGACCCCTCCCCCTCCCCCACAGCATGTGAGCCTGAGGGAGGCCAATTACCAACAGCTGCCGACTGGAGTGACCCTCGCTTCAGAAGAATTGATAGGCGGAGGCAACAGAAGGAAGGGGGGGCAGGCCTGGATAAGTGCTGAGTCATGGAGCCACACCCCATGGCCTATTTAAAGGATCTGCTTTCTGGCAGTCTCTGAGTCAGGCAAAGTCGAACATATCTTGCTGAAGTCACTTTCTGGTCTCCTGCCTGCCTTGAGGACTTTGCTAGGACTTTGGCAGAGCTGCAGAGGCACGCCTGATTCGGATTTCCCTGACCCGGCCGTCAGCGGAGGAGTGGGACACGACAATGTGGAGAAGAGTTTTGATGATGTTTGGGTCAGTGAGCGGAGCCTCCCACAGGTTTTACTACCGGTTCTATAGAATCGGTCCGAACCGGGGGCAACCCACCACTCTAACACACCTGTTCACCTTTGTAACTTGACAGATTGTTCAAGGTTTTCACGAACCGAGTAATAGAAAGCTTGCAATGTTTTTCTTCTGAAAGATTTTGAGAACTATGTATGATATACCTAGATGTTCCACAAGGTGGCACTGGCTGGCCAGGACAATTCTGCGGAGTCCTCCGCTTGAGGATGGCTCCCTATGGAAACCATCTTCTCATCCCCAGTTTTGAGCAATGAAAAACACCAGAATGCAATGCCGATTAAATTTCACGTTTGCCAAAGGAGATGATGGAAGTTTCTTGATTTTTATCAGTATTTGCATTTGGGAACAAATAAATAGACGGTGCATGATCTGCAAACTCCCAACCGACACAGGCCGGGCAAGTTATTATATCTAAACATAGAGCAAACTCCACCCTTAATAGCACTGATGATGTTGCCTAGTTGGGTAGTGAAATGTTTGCAAGGAAATGACCAAGCTCAGAGAACACCAAGCACTCACAAAAACTACGAGAATTTATCTGGTGCAAACCTCTTTGAAATAAATACGTGGTCACCAAGCTCAGAAAGCTCCAAGGATCCCACAGTTCTCCTCTTTCTCCTCTCCCCTGCAAACCCCATTCCCTTGTAGCACTGATAACGTTACCTAGTTGGGTGCAAGAAAACCACCAAGCTGCATCGTTCCCCAGATGCAAAGGCTGCCAGCACCACCTTCTTATCGCTGATGATGTTACCAAGCTGGGTCATGAGACGTCAGCAAGAAAACCTGCCAGCTTAGCACCAGTTCAACCCTGAGCTACTCTGCTACTGATAGCTGGTCAGTTCTTACTTGTTCTCTGGCCTCTCTTGTGGGAAAAGGTCATGCTAAGTTCAATTCTTTCAATCCGGAAGGATAATTGTCTCTTGTCGTTCCCTCCCACCCCCGCCGCCTCCCCTGAATGGCACCACAACTCCAAGGTCAAGCCACTAAATTTGACTTCACAGCTTCTCCTACTTTGGCCCACATTCTCTTCTAATTAATCAGAGGCATTCTGAGTATTTCTGCTAGCTCGGGGGATACGCAGATGACCTGCCACCAGGAATAAAAATCCTTTCAAAAGGATTATTGCTAATCTTTTCAGATGAGAAAGATTATATCCTACAAAGCCTGGACACAAACCCAATTTAGAAAGAACAGTATTCCCATTAGATTGGGCCATTCCGACCAAGTGATGTCAGCAGATGTTTTTAGCCAGCAGATATAGATAGGTAACATCCAAATACACCGCATTTTCACACTTGCTCTGGTTCCCTTCGGGTGAATTTGCCAGAATGTCTTTCTTTGTCTATTTCCGACTTTGTTCCAGGGGTGAAATGCTCCCAGTTCGGACCGGATCACCCGATCCGGTAGTGATGGCGGTAAGTGATTTGAAGAACCGGTAGCAAAAATCCTTGCCCGCCCCCCATGCCCAGCTGAGCCGCGTGATCATCAGAGGTTTTTTTTTTACTTTTAAAAGCATTTTTTCTTTGGCTGAAAAAAATCCTTTTAAAAGTTAAAAAAAAGCCTCTGATGATCACGCGGCTCAGCTGGGATTGTCAGAACCTTTTAAATGCATTTTTTCTACAACCTCTTTGGCCGAAGAGGTTGTAGAAAAAATGCTTTTAAAAGGTTCTGACAATCCCAGTTGAGTTGCCTGATCGTCAGAGGCTCTTTTTTTTCTTTTAAAGGCAAAAAAAATGCTTTTAAAAGAAAACAAGAGCCTCTGAAGATCAGGCAACTCAGCTGGGATCCTCAGAGCCTTTTAAAAGCATTTTTTTCTACAACCTCTTTGGCCAAAGAGATTGTAGAAAAAATGCTTTTAAAAGAAAAAAAAAGTTGGTCATGCCCACCCAGTCACATTACCCCTCCACCAAGCCACACCTACACAACCGGTAGTAACAAATTTTACATTTCACCCCTGCTTTGTTCCTTTATCTCTCCAGCTGGTCCCAGACTCCTGAAATTTAATCCTTTAAATTTAGCTACTGTACTATTCTCACAGTAGTAGTGGAGAAGTGACTTTCTATTAGTGTATATGGAAAAACTATCTGTCATCTTAAGGGACCAAGGGAGCATCTCGCTGCCCCTTGCAACTCACAATGTTATGCTAGGAAGGAAATTGATGTCAGCGGTCTCCAAACCTGGCAATTTCAAGACTTGTTGTTGTGCTTCGTCCTCCCTCCTCTCCTCAGCCGGGCCCCTCCCGTCTCCTCCCGGGCCTGCTATCAGACTCCGAGTCTGATAATGAAGATGAACGGCCTGTCATGCCTCCAGCCCCCGGCCCTGGCCCCATGCCCGGACAGGATATCAGAAATGAACAAAAGCCACGGATTGGAATTATTGGGCCTACTCCTTCTGACCCCTCCCTTTCTCAAACAGCAGAAGACAATTCAAAGTGGGAGGATCCTCGCTTCTGGAGATCTGAGAGGTGACGCCAGCAGAAGGAAGGGAGGGGCAGGCCTGGATAAATGCTGAGTCATGGAGCCACACCCCACAGCCTATATAAAGGACCTGCTTTTGGCATTCCAACCTTGAGTCAAGCAAAGCCTCATCTAGTTTGCTGAAGTCACAACTTGGACTCCTGCCTGCCCTGAGAAACCTGGAAGGAATTTGGCAAAGCTGCAGAGGCTTCATTGCCACGCCTGATACGGACTTTCTAGACCCGGTCATCGGAGGGGGAGGGGGACACAACACTTGTGAACTTCAACACCCAGATTTCCTCACTGAAGTTTTTTTAAAAAAAATATTTTGTTTCTCATAAACATATGATAAATGTACAATCTCTTATTATTAATCATACATATATTCTTTACATTTTCATATTAATTAATTCTTCATCCCAGAAGAAAAGAAAAAAAATGTAAATATATTCGGGGTTGCTCTTCTACTATTCCTTTTTCCTAGTTTTACAACAGTCCTTCTTTTTCTTCTTCTCTCTTTCCCTTCCCTCCCTCAGCCAGCCATTGAAGTTGAAGTCCACAAGCCTTGAAATTGCCAAGTTCAGGAAAAAAACCCGATCTATAATTGTCACAGGTAATCCTCTAGTTACGACTATTTGCTTAGTGACTTTTCAAAGTTATGACCGTGCCGAAAAAAGCGACTTACAACCGACGCTCACACTTAAGATTGTCCCAGTGACCCTGAAGTCTTGTGAATGCGATTCGGGCTATTGGCAAACTGGCTTGCACTTAGAACAGTTGCCGTATCCCGCAACCACAGGATTGCCCTTTGTAACGTTCCCAGCTGGCTCCCAACAAGCAAAGCCAATGGGGAAAAGGGGCAGAGAAGATTGTAAGTTTGGTGTGTGTGGGGGTGTCACAAGTCTCATTTAATGACTGCAGCAATTCGCTTAATGACAAAGTACAAACGGTCATCACTTAGGTGTGATCATCTAGTGCTTCAGTTCACAACCTTATTGTTTAACAATATAATTTTCTGGCCCCAATAAGGGAAAGGCTACCTATAACTTGATTATGGTAATCTATGAGAGGTGGGACACGGTGGCTCAGTGGCTAAGACGCTGATCGAAAGGTCGGCAGTTCAGCGGTTCGAATCCCTAGCGTCGCATAACGGGGTGAGCCCCCTTTACTTGTCCCAGCTTCTGCCAACCTAGCAGTTCGAAAGCAAGTAGAAAAAATAGGGACCACCTTTGGTGGGAAAGGAACAGTGTTCCGTGCGCCTTTGGTGTTGAGTCATGCTGGCTACATGACCACGGAGAGACGTCTTCGGACAGCGCTGGCTCTTCGGCTTTGAAACGGAGATGAGCACCGCCCCCTGGAGTCGAGAACGATTAGCACGTATGTGCGAGGGGAACCTTTACCTTACCTATCTATAACTTGATTAATCTGTGAGAGTTAATCCTAGAGTCTGCCACTAGGGGTCTCCCTTTGCCTATTTGTTAATATTGGAGAAACTAAGGAGAGGAGTAACCAAAGTCTAATGCATTATCAAAAGGCACCCATATACTCACTCATTCAATAGAATTTCTTTCATTTATACATACAGATCTAAGACAAACTAGGTTCTCCAGCAAAATCCCCTCAAATGCCCTTGAGTTCAGTGGAGAACACCATTCGTCCTCTTTCCACCACCACCCTCTTTTTTTAAAAAAAGTTTCTATTCCTGATAATTCATTTATTTATTTATTTTGTCACACAGTATATATAAGCATAAGCATGAAATAACTATACAATATGTAAGCATATATATAAGCATGAATATGTAATAACTATATTACATAAATTTCTAGGTTCTATCATATCGCAAGATCTAAAATGGACAGCTAACATCAAAAACATCATCAAAAAAGGACAACAAAGAATGTTCTTTCTGCGCCAACTCAGGAAGCTCAAACTGCCCAAGGAGCTGCTGATCCAGTTCTACAGAGGAATTATTGAGTCTGTCATTTGCACCTCTATAACTGTCTGGTTCGGTTCTGCAACCCAACAAGAAAGACACAGACTTCAGAGGATAATTAGAACTGCAGAAAAAATAATTGCTACCAACCTGCCTTCCATTGAGGACCTGTATACTGCACGAATCAAGAAGAGGGCCGTGAAAATATTTACAGACCCCTCACATCCTGGACATAAACTGTTTCAACTACTACCCTCAAAACGACGCTATAGAGCATTGCACACCAGAACAACTAGACACAAGAACAGTTTTTTCCCGAAGGCCATCACTCTGCTAAACAAATAATTCCCTTAACACTGTCAAACTATTTACTAAATCTACACTACTATTAATCTTCTCATCGTTCCCATCACCAATCTCTTTCCACTTATGACTGTATGACTTTAACTTTGTTGCTGGCAATCCTTATGATATATATTGATATATTGACCATCATTTGTGTTGTAAATGTTGTACCTTGATGAAGGTATCTTTTCTTTTATGTACACTGAGAGCATATGCACCAAGACAAATTCCTTGTGTGTCCAATCACACTTGGCCAATAAAAATTCTATTCTATTCTATTCTAATTGGCTATAACAAAAGGGAACATTAGGATAGGAACGGTAAGCACGCTGGTGCTCTTATGCACGCCCCTTATGGTCCTCTTGGGAATGGGGCGAGGTCAATAGTAGACAGTTTTTGGTTGAAGCTTTGGGGATTTTGGGAAGAGACCACAGAGTCAGGTAGTGCGTTCCAAGCATTAACAACTCTGTTACTGAAGTCATATTTTCTGCAATCAAGATTGGAGCAGTTAATTCTCAGGGCTTCTCGTTACAAAGAGAGGAAATGGTCTTTCAAAGAAACAGCGATAAAAAACCCCCCACCTTTGGCCTTTTAACCTCAAACAATTCTCCAAGCCCTTTGGGACTTCCACCTGCCCCAGAGGCGGTTTCCTCCCGTGGGTAGCCAGCTCCACCCAACATTCCACAGTTCTGGGTTGGTGCCACGGCTTCCTTTATGGTTCCCCAGAATCAGGTCGGAGGGTCTTGGAGGTTGGGTCTTGGGAAGACGAGAGAAGAATTTCACAGAGTTGGTTTTAAAAAGGAGCCAAGTTGTTTCCGAACACACAACGGGAGAATCTTTCCTGGAACCCACCAAGAAGAAGATTTGAGTTATTGGGCTGCGGCCAAATAAATCGCTGGGGAAATTCCAGCCCAATATCCCTGCGCGTGTTCAGAACAGCATTTGGAAAAGGATGTAAACTTTGATACAATTTTATTAGCAGACATGGATGTGGGCTATGACAGAATGGAATGGAGTGGGGTGGGGTGGAACAGAACAGAACGGAACAGAACAGAACAGAACAGTTAAAGGTAAAGGTAAAGGTAAAGGTAAAGGTTCCCCTCGCACATACGTACTAGTCATTCCTGACTCTAGGGGGCGGTGCTCATCTCCGTTTCAAAGCCGAAGAGCCAGCACTGTCCGAAGACGTCTCCGTGGTCATGTGGCCGGCATGACTCAATGCCAAAGGCACATGGAACGCTATTACCTTCCCTCCAAAGGTAGTCCCTATTTTTCTACTTGCATTTTTTACCTGCTTTTGAACTGCTAGGTTGGCAGAAGCTGGAACAAGTCACGGGAGCTCACACCGTTACGCGGCACTAAGGATTCGAATCACCAAACTGCTGGCCTTTCGATTGACAAGCTCAACATCTTAGCCACTGAGCCACAGCGTCCCCCATAGAATAGAATAGAATAGAATAGAATAGAATAGAATAGAATAGAATAGAATAGAATAGAATAGGAGTTGGAAGGGACCTTGGAGGTCTTCTAGTCCAACCCCCTGCTCAAGCAGAAAACCCTATACCAGTTCAGACAAATGTTTGTCCAATCTCTTCTTAAAAATTTCCAATGTTGAAGCATTTACAACTTCTGGTGAAAATTGTTCCACTGGGTTAATTGTTCTAACTGTCAGGCAATTCCTCCTTAGTTCTAGGTTGCTTCTGTCCTTGGTTGAAGAGAAAGGTTCACATGGTGTAAATATTTTTTTTTTTTTAAAAATGATCACGAATTCTCTTGACAATCATATTTGCCAGGTAAATACCAAGATTTCATGTTGCTAGATGTGGCTTTGGCCTTCTGACCACGTGCATTGGAGAGCCTCAATCATCCAGGTCATGGTTGTCCCAAAGGTGCTTTTCAAAAGACAACTGGATTTTCTTGGGGTTTTTTTTCCCCTTGAAAACCTGGAGAAGTAAAATGTTTTCAAGGAAAAAAAAAACCTGCAAGAAAGTCCACTTGTCTTTTGAAAAGCACCTTTGGGACGACCAAGCGCATTATAAGTGTTTCGTATCAGTAATCAAGATTTGTAAGGCAGCCATCCAGGAAATTAATAAAATATCTGATCTTAAATGTGTTCATTATGCCTGAAAGCTCTTATTTCCTAAAAAAGTATTCCAGAGTTAATTCTCTGTTTTCATTCTGCTTTTCCCTTCCCTATTATTTATTTTTGAAGAGATGCCAGCGTTAGAAAACAATTAATTCATGAATTTAGCTGGTTTCCTACGTCTCGCTAACCAGAGGGTTATTGTTAAAAACTGACCCATATTAAGAAGCTATATGTGTTTGTAAAGTGGATGGCAGCCACAAACCACATGCTTGTGAGTTAGCATTTTAGGCATCACAAAACTTTTGGATGCATAGATTATGCCAATATTTGCCAGTATTAATAAACTGTTTTCTTAAGAAGACTTCAGTTCTATTCTGCAGTTTCAGAATCGGAATGAACACATAATTAAGAATAAGTTTCTCTCCGATTCTCTTAGGACTTATATTTGAAGAAATACATAGTGTTCCTACATTCCCTCAACACTGTCAAACTATTTACTAAATCTGCACTACTATTAATCTTCTCATAGCTCCCATCACCCATCTCCTTCCACTTATGATTGTAACTTTGTTGCTTGTATTCTTATACTGAGTATAATATAACACTTAATGATAATCATAGGCTACAAATAAGCAATCGGGAAACAAACAATATCAATATAAAGGATATATATATATATATCCTTTATATTGATATTGTTTGTTTCCCGATTGCTTATTTGTAGCCTATGACTATCATTAAGTGTTGTATCATTAAGTATTAAATTTGTACCCTATGACTATCATTAAGTGTTGTAATGTTGTACCTTGATGAAGGTATCTTTTTTATGTACACTGAGAGCATATGCACCAAGACAAATTACTTGTGTGTCCAATCACACTCGGCCAATAAAAAATTCTATTCTAT